>NC_062232.1:61084391-61206456 GCF_902686445.1 Sciurus carolinensis | reverse complement strand
AGAAGTTGAGATGTGAAGCCTAACTCATCTGTGCCATGTTCAATCCCTTATCTGATTTTATAGTAATTCTAGTAATACGATGAATCACAGTGGCAAGAGTGAGCATCCTTTCTTTGTACCAAATACTAAAGGAAAAGCTTTCAGTTTCTCACCATTGATGAGATGCTAACTGTGAGTTTTCAAGAATAGAACTGATAATACTGAGGAACTCCTTCTCTACTAAGACTGTTGAAAGTTTTTGTCAATAAAGGATATTGAACTTAGCTGAACACTTTCTCTGCATCAATTGAAATAATCATTTTTTTTTGTATTTCAGTATGCTAATGTACAACATTGATTGATTTGTGCATGTTAAACCAACCTCATGCCAGGGATAAATCTCAGTTGTTTATGATGTATAATATTTTTGATGTGTTGTTGTTTTCAGTTTGCTAAAAAAAATTATCAATATAACTAATTAGAACAAAATAAAAATTTTTTTTTTTTTTTGGTACTGGGGATCAAACTCAGGGCCTTGTGCTTTCGAGGCAAGCACTCCACCAACTGAGCTATCTCCCCAGCTCTAAAAATTTTATAAAGAAAAAAGGAATAAAAGAACTTCAAAAAATGTTGGCATCCATGTTCATCAGAAGTACTGGCCTGTGGATGTTTTTCCTTGTAATCTTTTTGTCTGGTTTAAAAATTGTTATGTCTTTATATTCATTAACACAGGATATCTTCCCATTTATTTTGGTCTTTAATTTCTTTCAGAATTGGTTTATAATTTGCAACATAAAAGTCATTTACCTACTTGGATCAATTTATTCCTGTCCTAGTGAATTTGTTTGGCTATAACAAAAAATATACGGGATGACTTATAAGCATCAGATATTTCTTTCTCAGTTTCAGGGGTCTGGGAAGTTCAAAATCAAGTCAATGAATGATTTGGTTTCTAACAACAGCCTTATTTCAGGTTTATAGATGGGAGTTTCTTGCTGTGTCCTCACGTAGTGGAAGAGACAAGGCAGTTCTTTGGATCCTCAGATAAGGTGACTCATACCATGCATGACAGTTCTATCCAAATTCATCTAATCACTTTCCAAAGACACACCTCTCTTTTGTTCCCACGTATAATTGCTGGGGTCGTACATACATACCATTGGAGGCATAAAGCCAATAATACTTGTCTTTAGAAGATACACACTATGAAGGCACAGAGATAAGAGAAGAAGGTTGTGTAAAGATTGAGGCAGAGATTAGAGTTATAAATCTACAAGGAAAGGAACACCTGGAGCTAACATAAGTAGTAAGAGAAAAGAAATTATTCTTTTATAGGGGCATTAGGGGGAATACAACCATAATTACACAATGATTTTAGATTTCTGCCTTCTAAATTTGTGGGAGAATAAACATCTATTGTTTTAAAACACAAAGTTTCTGATACTTTGTTATGATAGCCTTGGGAAATGAATACAATAACCATGAGAAAGACTTAAGATAAACTCAAATTGAAGGCCACTTCATGAAACACATGAGAAGTACTCCTCAAAACAGGTAGTTACCATAAACATCAAAATTCTGAAAAATGATTCTCCAGGAGCATTAGGAAACATTAAAACTAAATGTAATATGGTTTATTAGATGAATTCTTATAATAGATAATGGGCATTAGGGAAAACTGAGGAAATCAAATTAAAGAAAGGACTTTACTTATAGTTCTATATCAATAGGTTTATAAATCATAGCATATCATACTAATACAAAAGTTTAATCATAGAAACTATGCAAAGTCTATTTCATAATTCTGTAACTAAAACTATTCTAAAAATACAATCTACTTAAACAAAATATACTTCTGATAATGGTTCCCTCTTCCTTGGTTGTATATCACTGAAAAGAATTACCTGCAGTTTAGTATTCTTACACATTCTGCATTTTTATTACCTGTGATTCAACAAAACACAAACTTTGAATTAGAATTATCAAACAATTTTTAAAATGCTTATGAAAAAATCTGTTAACTCAAACACTAGTCCATCTTTTCTTAAAAAAATATTTAATTTATTTAAAAAATTTTCCACATTTTAACGTCTCATTTGATGTACACTCCAGGGAAGTGTCCCAAGGCTTAAATAGCAACAGGTTCTTGTAATTATTCTTCTTCCTTTTTAAATATCATAATTTTTTCTTTCTTTATTTTTCTAGATATATATAAAACAGAGTGTGTTTTGACATATTATAGTATAAACAATGAGTATAACTTGTTCCAGTTAGGATCCCATAATTGTGGTTGTACTTGATGTGGATTTACATTGATGATATATTCATATATATGGATAAGAAAGATATGTCTGATTCATTCTATTGTTTTTTTTTTCTTTTCTCATTCCCCCCTCTTTTCCCTTCATTCCACCTTATCTAGTCCAATGCACTTCTAAACTTCCTCTCCCTTGTTGTGGGTTAGCATCCACATATCAGAGAGAACATTATGCCCTTGGTTTTGGGGGACTGGCTTATTTCACTGAGCATGATATTCTCCGGTTCCATCCATTTACCAGCAAATGCCATTATTCATTCTTCTTTATGGCTGAGTAATACTCTATTGTGTATGCATCACGTTTTCTTCATCCATTCCTCTGTTAAAGAGCACCTAGGCTGGTTCCATAGCTTGTCTCTTGTGAATTGAGCTGCTATAAATGTTGATGTGGCTGTGTCACTGTTGTATGTTGATTTTAAGTCCTTTAGGGATAAACAAAGGAGTGGGACAATTAGTTCAAATGATGGTTCCTTTCCAAGTTTTCTAAGGAATCTCCATATTGCTTTCCATAGTGGTTGCATCAACTTGTAGTCCCACCAGCAATGTATGAGTGAAACTATTTCCCCACATCCTCGCCAACTGTATTGTTACTTGTATTCTTGATAATTGCCATTC
The DNA here is from genome assembly GCF_902686445.1 of Sciurus carolinensis. Lineage (NCBI taxonomy): Eukaryota > Metazoa > Chordata > Mammalia > Rodentia > Sciuridae > Sciurus > Sciurus carolinensis. Next base: position 61,203,545 of record NC_062232.1, on the reverse strand, counting down.
TGATGAGGGTGACACAGAATTTTAGAGTAGTTTGATTTGCATTTCTCTAATTGTTAGAGATGTTGAGCATTTTTTTATGTATTTTTGACCTGTCATATTTCTTCTTCTGTGAAGTGCCTGTTCAGTTCCTTTGCCCATTTACTGTTTGGGTTATTTGGCTATTTGTTTTTCAGGGTTTTTTTTGTATGTGTTAAATTATTTCAGTTCTTTGTATGTCCTGGATATTAATGCTGTATCTGAGGTGCTTCTAGTAAAGATTTTCTTCCATTCTGTAGGTTCTTTGTTCAAGTTCTTGATTGTTTCCTTTGCTGTGAAGAAGCTTTTCAGTTTGATACAATCCTGTTTATTGATTCTTGATTTTATATCTTGTGCTTTAGGAGACTTATTGAGGAAGTCATTTCCTAAGTATACAGAGTGGAGATTTGGGCCTATTTTTTCTTCTAGTTGGCAATGGAGTATCTGGTCTAATGCCTTGGTTCTTGATTCACTTTGAGTTGAGTTCTGTGTGGGGTGAGAGACATTTCATTCTACTACATGTTCAATTTCATTCCACTACAGTTTTCCCAACACCATTTGTTGAAGAGGCTGTCTTTTCTCCAAGGTATGTTTATGGCAATTTTGTTTAGGATGAGATAATTGTATTTATGTTGGCATGACTCTGTGTCTTCTGTTCCATTGTTCTTTATGTCTGCTATTGTGCCAATATAATGCTGTTTTTGTTACTATAGTTCTAGAGTGTAGTTTAAGGTCAGATATTTTGAAGTCTCCTATTCACTTTTCTCACTAAGGATTGCTTTGGCTCTTCTGGGTCTCTTATTTTTCCAAACGAATTTCATTACTGGTTTTTCTATTTCTATGAAAAATATCATTGGGATTTTATAGGAGTTGCATTACATTTGTATGGTGCTTTTGGTATTGTAGTCATTTTGATAATATTAATTCTGCATAGTCAAGAACATGAGAGATCTTTCCATCTTCTAAAGTCTTCATCAGTTTCTTCTTTTAGTGTTCTGTAGCTTTCATTGTAGAGATGGTTCACCTCTTTTGATGGATTGATTCTCAAATAATTTATTTTATTTTTGAGGCTATTGTCAGTGGGATAGATTTCCTGATTTCTCTTTCAGATGATTCATCATTGGTGAATAGGAACACAGCTAATTTATGGGTATTAATTTTATATCTTTCTATTTTGCTGAATTTGTTTATGATTTCTAGAGTTTTCTTGTGGGGTACTTTGAATCCTTGAAATATAGAATCATGTCATCAACAAATAGGGATAGTTTGAACTCTACTTTTCCTGTTGTTATTCCTTTAATTTCTTTCTTTTTTCTAAGTGCTCTGACTAGAGTTTCAAGGACTACATTAAATAAGAGTGGTGAAAGAGAGCATCCCTGTCTTCTTCCAAGTTTTAGAGGGAATGCTTTCAATTTTTCTCACTTTAAGATAATGTTGGCCTTGGGTTTAGTGTATATATCTTTTATAATGTTGAGGTATATTCCTACTATCCATAGCTTTTCTAGTGTTTGAGAATGAATGGAAGCTGAATTTTGTCAAATGCTTTTTCTGAATCTATTGAGATAATCATGTGATTCCTATCTTTAAGTGTGTTGATGTGATAAATTACATTTGTTGATTTCTGTATGTTGAATCAACCTTGCTGCACTGAAATGAAGGGTTCCCTCCTTTCCTATTTCCTGAAATAATGTTTTGAGTATTGGTGCAAGTTCTTCTTTGAAATTCTTGTAGAGCTCAACTGAGAATCCATATGGTTCTGGGTTTTTCTTACTTGGTGGGCTTTTGTGTCTTCAATTTCATTGCTTGAAATTGATCTGTTTAAATTTTCTATGTCCTCCTGATTCAATTTGTGTAGGTCATATGTCTATAAATTTGGCATTTCTTCATAATTTTCTATTTTAATAGAGTATAGACTTTCAAAGTAGTTTCTAATTATCATCTGTATTTCAGTGCTGTCAGTGATATTTCCTTTTTCATCACAAATTTTAGTATTTTCAGATTTTGCTCTCTTTCACTTCATTAGCTGGCTAAAGGTTTGTTAATTTTATTTTTTTTTCAAAGAACCAACTTTTTGTTTCATTGATTTTTTGAAATTATTTTTGTTTCAATTTCATTAATTTCAGCTCAGATTTTAATTATTTCCTGTCTTCTGCTTTGGGTGTTGATTTGTTCATCTTTTTCTAGGGTTTTGAATTTAAGTTATTTAATTGGTGATTTTTTATTCTTTAAGTAAATGAGTTCAATGCAATGAACTTTCCTCTTAGAATCACCCTCATAGTGTCACAGAGAGTTTGATAAGTTATGTTGCTATTCTCATTTACATCTAAGTATTTTTTTAATTTCATCTCTTATTTCTTCCACTATCCATTGGTCATTCAAAAGTGTATTACTTAGTCTCCAAGTGTTAGAGTAGCTTCTATTTTTTTATTTTATGATTGATTTCTAATTTCATGACATTATGATCTGATAAAAGGCAAAGTATTATCTCTAATTTGTTGTACTTGCTAAGAGTTGCTTTGTGGCTTAAGATATGGACTATTTTAGAGAAGGATGCATGTGCTACTGAGAAGAAAATGTATTCAGTCATTGATGGATGAAGTATTCTATGTATGTCAGTTAAGTCTAAATTATTAATTTTATTTTGTAGTTCTATAGCTTCTTTATTTAGTTTTGTTTCAAAGATGTATCAAGTGGTGAGAGAGGTATGTTAAAGTCACCCAGTATTATTGTGTTGTGGTCTATTAGATTCTTGAATTTGTGAAGAGTTTGTTTGACGTATGTAGATGCTCCAATGTTTGGGGCATAACTACTATATTTGGTATGTCTTGTTGGTGTATACTTCCTTTCAATAATGTGAAATGGTTTTCTTTGTCACTTCTGATTAATTTTGACTTGAAGTCCATTTTATCTGATATAAGGATAGGAGCCCCTGCTTGTTTAAATGATCCATGTGAATGACAATTTTTTTTTCCTATCCTTTCACCTTCAGTCTGTGGAGGTCTTTGTCTATGAGGTGAGTCTCTTGGAGACAGCATATTGTTGGGTCTTGTTTTTTAATTTAATCTGACAGTATATGTCTTTTGATTGATGAGTTGAAGTCATGTACATTCAACGTTATTAAGAAATTGTTTTTATTCCTGTCATTTTGGTTTATTTCTGGTTTAAAATTTGAATTGGTTTATCCTTTGATTTATCATTTGATTCCTTTAGTGTAATTCCTCCCTTTCCTGGGTTTCATTTTATTTTTCATTTCTTCTTCATGAAATATTTTGCTAAAAAATGTTCTGTAGTGCAGGTTTTCTAGTTGTGAATACTTTTTTTTCATTATGGAAGGTTTCTATTTCATTGTCAAATCTTAACCTTAATTTTGTGGAGTATAGTTTTCTTGGTTGGCATTGATCTTCTTGAGATCTTGGCCAGGTGTGACTTTCAAGCTACTGATTTTATAAGTGGCCATTCTGGGGAGGAGGGGTAAGACAAGTGTGCTTTCCTGACAAGTTTTCCCCTATATAAACCCCACTCCATTTTTTATTTTCTTCTTGTCTCTTAGACACAGACTATGCCATGTGTTGTGGGTTTGCCAAACCCATTTTCAGGTTAGGTACATTCGTCATTATTCAGATGCCCCACTGCCATTCCCTGTACTAGATCTGCAAAATGGTTCTTTCCCTTGATTACTCTGATAGCCAGAGAGAGGTGATTTCTTTTTTCTACCCCTCTGTACACTATTATTGTGCAAGACATTCAGCTTAGTCGTGTAGTCTTTGATCTCTGGTCTCTCTGTATCTATATACACCTCAGACCTACTAAAATCAGGGATCCTTTAATTGATGTATTGCCCCACTACTTTAGGGAAGGGGAGATGGCACTCACTGGCACCACTGGTGGCCACAGCCACACTGGGGATTTCATTATTTTGTTACATGCAGTGGCCTGATTCCCCAATCAGATTTGAATACCCAAAGTTAATTCCCAGAAAAGTTTCCCTCTCTCACTTTTCTGAGAAACTGTGGGTGTGAATTCTTGACTTCACACCAGAGTGACCCAGAAAGCAACCTTCTCTAGTCTGCCATTTTGAAGGGTCTCCACAAATATTGACTTAGAAGGACAGAAATAATTCATTATCTCTTGGAGAAGTAAAGATGCTTACAAAAGTATAGGACTTTGAATTTTTAACTTTGTGTTGATATTATTTCATTTTTACAGAAACTCTATAATAGTATTATTTCTGTTTTATGGAATAGGAAATTAAAAAACCACATAGTTTCCTAATGCTCCACAACTAATAAATGTTGGAAACAAAGCTTGAATTTGTGTTCAGTTCTAAAGAATTCATGGCAAATGAACTCTTGTGGGAGATTGTAGTGAAAAGTGAAAAGATTATATCATAATATGAATTCACAGCATAATATTTACTGAATGATTCATATACAAATTAAACGCTCTAATGATTTGTTATTATAACAAAGGGAACCTATAATAATAATAAGGAAATATAGTTATTAAAATAATTATCATATCATTAATTAAAGTAATACAATAAGTTTTAATAGACAGTCAATAATATTGTACAAATTTAAGACAACTGACATTTTGCAAACAACATGCTAGATTTGAACTAAACAATTTTCACAAATTCTTATAATTGTCACAATAAACCCCTGTGAATAAGTACAATTAACCCCATTTAGCATATGAATGTATTGTGACTTGAAGAGATTGAAGCATTTATTTAAGAACACATAAAGAATCCAACCCTAGCCAGTTTAACAAAATCTGTCCTTTTCCTTTACTACGTTACTTTAACCCAAAAGAATAAACACCAAAATTATCTCCAGCATTCTTGAATGTTCTTGTGGCTTGGCTGATGGTAGTGGTAACCGTAGAGAAAATAAATCTATGCTGTGTACTATTTATTAACTAGAGTTTTAATCACTGATAATTGATAAGACATTATTTACTCTTTGAAAAGAATTACCTATTTAACATGAAATAAAAAGAAAGATAAAAATAATAGATCTTATTTAAAACATAAGTCTTTAATAGATTCCTTAGTGTTTCATGTGCCAGATATCACCTCATCTACTGGCTTCAGTGATAATTTAGTCTAATTTCTAAGTGAACATAATCAAGGAATGATGGCTAAAAATATTTATACCATATAACTTATCTACTTGGTGAAGCTTTTAAGAGTTATTTGTTTAGTAATATTGTTTATATTTGACTAATGATGAATGAAAATATACAAAGTAACTTTAGAATTTTATGTTTAACATGAGAAAATTATAAAGACATGAGATCTAGAATTTTACGCTTAGAAAATACATTCCAATTCTAAATAATAAGAATCTAAAGTGCAATTAATCTACTACCAGAGATTGCCAAAATTATATCTTCTGATTTGGATTTTGTGTGTGGTAGTGTGCAGTGTTGATATTAGGTTCACCCAAAAGTTCATGTGTGAGACAATGCAAGAAAATTTAGAGGTGAAATGATTGAATTATTATAACCTTAACCTAATCATCATATTAATCCCCTAATAGGGATTAACCGATTGGCAACTATAGGCAGGTAGGATGTGAAGGTGGACATGTTTCATTGCGGGTGTGCAGTTGGGGTATATATTTAGTGAGCTGAGCTTAGTCTCTTACTGCTTCTTGATATCCATCATGCACTGACCTTCTTTCCTCTGCTGCATTATTCTCCCATGATTTTATGTCTCACTTAAAGCCCCAAGGAATGGAACTAGCTATCTATGGACTGAATTTTCTGAAACTGTGATGCCCCAAATAAACTTTTCTTCTTTAAAACTATTCTTGTCGTGTCTTTGGTCATAGCAGCAAAAAAGCTGGCTAAAACAATTAGTTCATGGAGTTTAAACAGGCAAGTGTGGTCCAGAAAATGAAATATTTGGAATCAGGACCAATAAGTTTACAATGCATACTTTTTTTTGTTTACAGAGAAAAAGCATATTAATTTGTTCTATTTGTTATACTTTAACTCTAACAGATCTCCTTTTTACTTTCATAATTCAACCCTTTGTTTTTCTTCATAACACTTAAAAAGACTTAATTTATTTACTCATTTGCTTATTGATTCTACTCCAGATGGTGTGGGGCATTATTCATTTAATTACCACCACATCCTCATTTTCTAATATATAGTGGTGCCCAATAAATATTTCAAACACAAAGTGATTTAATGTTTCACATCATTGTATGACATGACTTTTTTCTTATACCATTTTACTTATTGAGATGCCATGGGTCAAATCCATGACCTTGTGCATGCTGTGTAGGTGCTGTACTGCTTAGCTAAAACCCAAGTCCAACAATGGCTTTTGAACAAGTTTCTAAAGTAGTGATAATTTTCTTAGATAGGAATAAAAGCACTGATTATAGTACAACAGTGGGCAAGGTAATGTTATTAGCATCTGAAGACCAGAAGTTTCCCCAAGAGTATATATCCCTAAAATATGGGATCATAGTTAAGAAACATCATTTCCTATTCATAATAAACACAATAATGACAAGAAATACATATTATTATATAATGTAATTTCAAAATGCTTATAAAATCAAAGTGGTAGGTTGCATCCACCTTAAAGCTCAATTGATTGTGAGAGAGAGGGTGTTTTAGACAGCTTTCACATCAATGTGACCAAAATATCTGACAAGAACAAATTAAGGGAGGGAACATTTATTTAGGGCTCATAATTTCAGAGACCTCAGACTATAAATGGCTAACTCCATTGATCTGGGCACAAGGCGAGGAAGCACATCATTGGGAAAATGAAAAATACTCATCTAATAGCAGGATCAGGAAACAGAATGAAGGAGGGAAAGAATAATGGACTTTAGGCAGAATGACCCTTCCAGATTATGACGTCAGTGCCCCAACTGTTCCCTCCATGCCCCATCTGCTTAGAGTTATAACCCAGTCATTTAAATGATGATGAATTGATAAAGTTATAGCTCTCATAATCCAATCATTTTTATATCTAAAAATTTCTTCATTAAGTGGTACTTTTGGGGAAACCTCATATTCAAAACATAACAACTATGAAGTAGGACTTTTTTTAATACTGGGGCAAATAGTATCATAGTATGGAAGAAACATTTATAAATAAATTGGAAATTTTATTCTACCAAGTAAAGTTTTGAACATTAATTGATTTTCCTTGGCATCTTGGTCAGTTGGTAGGTTACCTTAAAGAGCAAATACAAGTATTCATCATTTTATAAATTGGTAAACAGAAATTCTGTAGTATCAATTCATATAATTTGTGAATTTAGCATAAATCAATTAACCACAGTTTAATTTCCACTTGGAAATGACTGAAATGAAATATAGAAATCAAATGGTGTTTGAATTAGATTCCAAAACTATCATTTTACTCCATGAAACCCAGCTTGTAGCTATCATGTTGAGCTCATCAGTAACAGTACACTATAATATTTCAGAATGAATGAAGGATTCATGGTATTATATTTATGTGGAATAACATAAAATAAGTAGGAAATGAGTTTATCATGCAGAGGAAAGACAAAGGCTCAGAATAATCTACAGAGTTGCAGAAGTTACCCAAGAAAGAATTTAATCAGCATACTGCAGTGACAAATGAGAGGCACTAGAGGTTGAAGTTAACACCTGGAATACCCTAACTTGTGTTGGAAGCTACACCACCAGCAAAACAATTATTACTAAGAAATAATTATTTTAAAAAGGATCCTTACATAAAAGAAGGGGAATATTTCATCTCAGCACATGAATACATCTATGCATAACCTCTGAAAACATGCAGAAACAGGTAAGTGAATCTTCCCCCCAAATTTGTAATTCCCTAATAAATAAACCTACAGATTTGAAGGGATGAAATTTTGGAGAAAAACTATTAAAAGGTGATTATAAAATATTAATGATCAAAAAATATCTAAGAAATAAATTGAAAGAGAAGATATGGGAGTTGAAAGATCATTTCAATAAAGATTCTGAAAAAGAAATCAATCAGAACTCCTTAAAATTAAAGATATGATAAAATGAAAACTTCAATTAAAAATATTATCAGAAAATTAAATTAGATAAAAAATAATACTTTAGGCCTTGAAAATAGGGTATATGAACACAATAGATAAGGAATATAAGAAAAAAATAGATCGTGATAAAAACATACAAGAACTCTGGAACAACATTAAAAGAACAAATTTAAGTGTCCTTGGAATTGAAGAGGTCATGGAGATACAGACTTATGCTATTAAAAAAAATTTAGTAAGTAGGAGCAGAGGGCTGGTGTTGTAGCTCAGTGGTAGAGCACTTGCCTAGCATGTGTAAGGCACTGGATTCAATCCTCAACACCACATGAAAATAAATAAGTAGAATAGTGGTATTGAGTCCATCTACAACTTAAAATAAATTAAAAAAATTTAAGAGCAGAAAAATTTCCAAACTTCGGGAATGTTGTGAGGTGTAACTTAAGAAAAGATCTATCACCACTGAGAAGTCCAAATTTGAGAGTCTTTATTAGCTGGCCAGCTGACTGTCTCACACAATGCCCAAAATAGCTATTGGAGAATAGCCCCAAGCAGGGTTTTTATACCATAAGTCAGTATATCAATCATAAGTGTCTAAATTGCTATAAACTACAAACTAACACCCTGAGATCTAAAATCATAAGCAGAAGGGGAAGTGGGTCAAAATGATCTTAGTTGGGTAAAAGCTAAATAATGAGTACTAACATCTAGAAAATCATTGCTGACAGAGTACATTGTCCAAGAAAAATAGGAACTAAACAGAGAAAAGTTTTATATTATATAAGATTTGCCATTTCGTTTTGCCAAACATGCTATGCTAAACAACTCTTGATGAGTATAGAGGCAGGGTGTTCCCACAGGAGAAGCATTTCCTACATAACATGGAATTCCAGGGCAAAATGGAGTCTGTTTAGTCATTGCCAATATAGCCTGGCCTATAATATTTTCATGGAGTCAAATATGTCAACCCATCACAGAAACGAAATGAGTATTCAAATACAAGAGTCATACAGATCCTGAAATAGATAAGATCAAAAAAGAATCTCTTCAAGACTCATGAACATCAAAATGCCTTAACATGGGAAAAAGGATAGTATATTAAAACCCTCAAGGGAAAAACTTCAGATCACATTTAGAGGTAAACCAATGTGTCTTATTCTGGAGTTGTGAGCTCAGATTATAGAGTCCATAAAATGAGATAATTAAAACTCTGAAAAAAATTACCAACCAAGATTGATATCTACAGCAACAGTATCCCTCAGAATCAAAGAAGAAATTAAAACTTCTCATGCTGTGGATAAACTGAAATAATTCTCGACCTCTATAATATACTCCCTGGAAACTTATCAGATCGTGAAAGAATGAAATTAGAAATCAATAGCAACAAATAATAAGGAAATATCATAAACACATTGATATTAAATAACATACATTTTAATAGGCAATGAATCCTAGAAGAAATGAGGAAGAATTTTAAAAATTACTAGAATCAAATGAGAATAGTGATACATTGATCTAAGGGGAGAGTTTATAACTTTAATTGCCTATATTAAAAATACACAAAGATCCAAATAGACAACCTAATGCTACATCACAAGGTCCTAAAAATCAGATTGAAACAAATTCCAAAACCAGGAAAACACAGGAAATAATATCACAGATGAAATTAATGAAATAGAGAATAAAAAGCAAAAGGATCAAAGTAGCAATGAGTCGGTTATTTGAAAATGTAAACAAAATTGATAAACAATTGGCCAACCTAATCTAAAGAAAGAAGACCCAAATTGACAAAATTAGAGATGTAAAAGGTGATATCACCACAGAAGTTTTTAAAATCCAGAACATAATTAGAGGGCATTATGGAGATATATTCAAACAAATTGGTAAATCTGGAAGATATTGACAAACTTCAGACACTTATGACCTATGCACATTAAACCAAGGAAATATAGAAAATCTAAGCACACCAACATCTAGCAAGGAGATTGAAGTAGTAATAAAAATACTTATAATAAAGCTAGCCTGAGACCAGTAGGGTTTTAGTTGAGTTCTAGCAGCTATTTGTAGAAGAAGAAAGCAAATTCTTCTGATGTTATTTCATAAAATAGAAAGGAAGGGAAGAATTCCAAATTTCTTCTCTAAAGTCATTATCATACTCATGCCTAAAGCAGATGAAAACAGATAAAGGAAATAATCTAAACACCAGTATCCCCAATAAACTAGCTGCAAAATTACTTAAGAAAATATTAGTTATCCATATTCCAAAACAACTTAATAATATTCTACATAGGACAAGTTGTTTTTACCCTAGGGATACAAGATTAATTTAACATGCACAAATCAATAAATATAATTCATCGGGTAAATAGAATTTAGAAAAATATTCATATGATCATCTCCATAGATGCAGAACAAAAACCTTTGAAAACATTCTTCATTCATTCATATTAAAAATACAAGAGAAACTGGGGATAGAAGAAACTTACCTCAGATTCATAAATGCTATATATGACAAACCCAAAGCTAATATCATACTGAATGGTGAATAACTGAAAGCATTTCCTCTAAAATCAGGAACAAGACAAGGATATCCATTTTCACTACTCCTATTCAATATAGTACATGGAACTATATCCAGAACAATTAGGAAAGAGAATTATAATAAATGAATACAAATAGGGAAAGAAGAATTCAAATAATATCTCTTTGCTGATGACATGATCCTATACTTTAGAAGATCCAAAAAATTCCCATGAAAACTGCTATAGCAGATAATCAAATTAAGCAGGGTAGCAGGATACATGATCATCATACAAAGATTAATAGCTTTACTATGCACTAATAAAAAAATTGCAAGAAAGAAATATGGAAAACATTTCCATTCAAAATATCTTGGAATACAACTAATCGAAGAGGTGAAAGCCCTCTACATGAAAAATTATAGAACACCCAAAAAAGTATTGGAAAAATAATTTAGAGAATGAAAAAAAACTTCCACGTTCTTGGATAGGCAGAATTAATATTTTCAAAATGGCCATATAACCAAAAGTGATCTACAGATTCAATGCTTTCCCCACAAAAATACCAATGATATTCTTCACAGAACTAGGAAAAACACTCCTAAAATTGTATGGAAGGATAAGAGGCCCAGAAGAGCCAAAGTAATCGTGAGCAATAAAAGCAGTGCTGGAGGTATCATAATAGCCAGTCTTAAAAAACAAGACAAAATAAACAGCATGGAGCAACCCTGAAAAGCAGCAGCAAGATGGCAGCCATTAGCACTCTTAGGAGGAAGACTCCAGGCACAGCCAAAATGTCAGGCACCCTGACACTGGACCTCTAGGTCCTTGTCAGCATCACCAGACAAAGGCTAGGATAACTCATCTGTGTGAGAGTATCCCAGGCTGCCTCTTTGCAATTTAGAGTGACTTTGAGATCTTGAGAAAGCAACATGTCTGATCCTGGGATATCTGAAACCCAGATCCACTGGATAGTAACTGGGTCTGCAAGGGCCATTCTGAGACTGAAAATCCCATAAGAAGTCAGAGACAGGGCTAAGAAATGTTTGAACAACAACAAATACAGCTGTCCAATTTTCCATCAAGATTTAGTTTAATTTCTTTATTTATCATTCTCTAACATCTCTACCATATTTGGAGTGATGCATTTTTTATGCATCAGTTTGTTGAGGACAGTGATAAATGAAAGTTCTTTTGCAGTTTTGTTGTGTATTCTTATATTTTCAGTTTTTTCTTTGTATGTATTCTTCCTTTCACTTGTCTGTTTTCCTGTATTCTCTTTCTGTCTTTTCTCCAGTCAATAGCCAATCTCTGTCAGTTTCTCTTCCACTGTAAATGTGGATTTTTACTCCTAGCTTCTCTCCTCCTCCCTCATGAACCTCACATTCTACACATCTTCTCTATTTGTCAAACATTTGAAATTGTAAACCCTTTTAACAAATTTTCTGTCTATATTGTAGACAATGATTAAACCCATCATTTCTGTGCATGGCAAGAAAGCAGTAGATGCCTTAGCAGGAAATATTAGGATTAGGGCCATATATTGTTTACACTGGGTTCTGTTGATATTGCTCTCCCCCTTAAAGGTGAGGTACTAAAACTTTCAGGGACAATATGTCTGTAGGATAGAATCATTACTGCCTCAGGTCCATACTGATGGATGAGAAAACATACAAACAGCATGCAAAAATGGGGAACAATATGTCTCAAACAAACCAAGATGGTCCAATAGAGAATACACTGACAGGCTGGAGATGTAACTCAGTGGCAGAGCACTTACCACCCATGTGTGAGGCACTGGATTCACTTGTAAGCACCACACTAAAAAAATAAATAAAATAAAGGTATTGTGTCCATTTACTGTTGGGACTAATGACATGTTAACTAACTCAGGCTGACTCCTTACTCTCTGGTGAGTGAGCAAGATCAAGGCCTCAAAGGCAGTTTCAAAAGCTAATGACGATAAACCAGACCACCATCAGGGATTGGTTAACAACAGTTCCGCGAACATGATCAGCTCATGCTTGCCATATAGTCCTTTGGGACTCTCGTCTGCATGAACCCCCCCACTCAACCCCCCCATGACTGGTCTCCCTGTCATGACTGATTGTCTTCCGCCCAGAGGGCTGGGTGCGGGCGGTCAGTCAGCCCTACCTTTCCCTGTCTGGCCTTGTTGGGGAGTGCTCCCTTCTCTTGTCGCTGTTTGAGAAGAGCAGGGGGCTAAAGACCCCAAAAATTTACAACTAAAAATATTTTTTTAAAAAGAAGACCAAGTGTGAATCCTTGAAATGAATGAATCAATAAACCAAATGGTAAATTCAATGGAAAGCATCAGCAATAGACTAGACCACTTGGAGGACAGAACCTCGGGCAATGAAGACTAAATAAATGATCTTGAAAATAAAGTCAACCATGCAGATAAAATGGTAAGAAACCATGAGCAGATCTTCCAGGAATTATGGAATAACACAAAAAGACCAAATTTAAGAATTATCAGAGTAGATGAAAGAGCAGAGGTACAAAACAAAGGAATGCACAATCCTTTCAATAACATAACTTCAGAAAATTTCCCAAACCTAAAGAATAAAATGGAAAAACCAAATACAAGAGGTTTACAGGACCCCGAATGCACAAAATTACAGCAGATATACACCAAGACACATATAATGAGAATTAATGAAATACAGAACAAGGATAAAATCTTAATGGTTGTGAGACAAAAAAAATCAAATTACGTATGGGGAAAACCAATTCGTATCTCAACTGATTTCTCAACCCAGATGCTCAAAGCTAGGAGGTCCAGGAATAATATATCTCAAGATTTGAAAGAAAATGGATGCCAACTAATAATTTTACATCCAGCAAAATAAAATTTCAGATTTGGAAATGAAGTAAAAGCTCTCAATTATAAACAAAAGTTAAAAGAATTCACCACTAGAAAGCCTGCACTACAGAACATTCTCAACAAAATATTCCATGAGGATAAAGTGAAAAAAAAAAAAGTGAAAACCAGCAAAGGGAGTAACTGCACTAAAGGAAAGGTCAATCAAAGGAAAAACGAAGTCAAATTGAAAACCAGAAATAAACCAAAATGACTGGGAATACAAATCATATCTCAAAAATAACCTTGAATATTAGCAGCACAAACTCATCAATCAAAAGACATAGACTGGCAGATTGGATTAGAAAACAAGACCCAACAGTACACTGTCTCTAAGGGACTCAACTCACAGGCAAAGACATCTACAGACTGAAGGAGAAATGATGGGAAAAGAACATATCACTCATATGAATTGAATAAACAAGCAGGTGTTTCCATCTTCGTTTCAAAAAATTGGACTTTAAGCCAAATTAATCAAAAGGGACAAATAAGGACATTTAATACTACCTAAAGGAATTATATATTGGCAAGTCATAACAAATGTAAATACTTATGCCCCAAACAATGGAGTATCTATGCCTATCAAACAAACTCTTCTCAATTTCAGAAGTCAATTAGACCACAACATGATACTACCAGGTGACTCTAAACACCTCCCTCACTAACGGACATATCTTCCAAACAAATACTAAATAAAGAAAGGATAAAACTAAATAATAAATCAACAATTTAGACTTAACAAGCCTAAATAGAATATTTCATCCATCAACGAACAAATACACTTTCTTCTCAGTAGCACATGGATACTATCTGAAATAGACTATATATTATTGCAAAAAACAACTCTTACTAAAGATAAAGAAACAGAGATAATACCTTGCATTCTATCAGATCATAATGGAATGAAATTCAAAATCAATGATAAAATAAAAAATAGAAGATATTCTAACACATGGAGACTAAATAATGCACTATTGAAAGATGAATGTATAGAAGAAGGAATCAAGGATGAAATAAAAAAAAATATTTAGAGGTAAATGAGAAAAACAATACAACATACCAAAATCTCTGGGACACTATGAAGGCAGTACTAAGTGGAAAGTTCATCGCATTGAACTTATTCATTAAAAGAATAAAAAAAAATCAAGTAAATGACCTACTATCACATCTCAAAGCCCTAGAAAAAGAATAAATCAACACCAAAAGTGGAAGAAATGAAATAAATTAAATCAGAGCTGAAGTCAATGAAATTGAAACAAAAGAAACAATTGAAAAACTTGACAAAACGGAAGGTTTGTTCTTTGAAAAAACTAAATACAATTGATAAACACCTAAACATGCTAACAAGGAGAAAAAGAGAAAACACAAATTATGAAAATAGGTGATGAAGGAAATATCACGATGGACATGACTGAAATACAGAAGATAATTAGAACCTATTTTCAAAATTTCTTCTTTTTTTTTTTTTTTTTTGCGGTACTGGGGATCGAAGTCAGGGCCTGGTGCTTGCGAGGCAAGCACTCTACTAGCTGAGCTATCTCCCCAGTCCCTCAAAATTTATTCATAATAAAAGAGAAAATATTGAAGACATTGACAAATTTCTAGAGATATATGGCCTACCCAAACTGAATCAGGAGGACATACACAATTTTAGAAGATCAATATCAAGTAATGAAATAAAAAGCAACATCAAAAGTGTACCAATCAAGAAAAGCCCAGGACCAGATGGATTCTCAGCCAAGTATTACAAGACCTTGAAAGAAGAGTTAACAACAATACTTCTTAAAGAATTCTATGAAATATAAATGGAGTGAACCCTTCCAAACTCATTGTATGAGGCTAATATCACCCTTATAACAAAACCAGACAAAGACACAACAAGGAAAGAAAACTTCAGACCAATATCACTGATGAACATAGATGCAAAAATTCTCAATAAAATTCTGGTAAATCACATACAAAATCATTAAAAAGACAGTGTATCAAGATCAAGTGGGGTCTATCCAACCGATGCAGGATTGGTTCAACATATGGAAATCAAAAAATGTAATTCATCATATACAAAAACCTTCATGTTCAAAACACTAGAAAAACTAGGGATAGTAGAAACATATCTCAACATTGTAAAACTATATATGCTAAACATAAAGTCAACATAATTCTAAATGGAGAAAAATTTCAAGCATTAGCTCTAAAAGTTGGAAAAAGACAAGGATACCCTCTTTCACCACTTTTATTCAACATTGTCCTTGAAACTCTAGCCACAGCAATTGAAAGAAAAGAAATTAACGGGACACAAATAGGTAAAGAACTCGAAATATCACCATTTGTTAATGACATGATTCTATATTTAGAAGATACAAAAAGTTCTACCAAAAAACTTCCAGAATTAATAAATAAACTCAGTATATAGCAGGCTATAGAACCAACACCCATAAATTGAACACATTTGTATACATCAGTGATGAATCTACTGAAAGAGAAATGAGGAAAACTACCCCATTCACAATAGCCTCAGAAAATACTCGGGAATCAATCTACCAAAGGAGGTGAAAGACCTCTACAAGGAAGACTACAGAACACTAAAGAAAGAAATTGAAGAAGATTTTAGAAGATGGAAAGATCTCCCATGCTCGTAGCCAAAGTTAATATAGTAAAAATGGCCACACTTCCAAAATCATTATATAGATATAATGCAATTCCTATTAAAATCTCAGTGACATTCCTTAGAGAAATAGAAAAAGCAATCATAAAATTCATTTGGAAAGATAAGAGACCCAGAATAGACAAAGCAATCAGTAGCAAGAAAAGTGAAGCAGGAGGAATCACAATACCAGATGTTAAACAATACTACAGAGCAACAGTAATAGATGAATGGATAAAGAAACAGTGGTATATATACACAATGAAATATTATTCAGTCATGAGAAGAATAATATTACAGCATTTGCAGATAAATGGATGGAATTGGAGAATATCATGCTAAGTGAAATAAGCCAATCCCCAAAAGGCAAAGGCCAAATGTTTTCATAAGTGGATGATGATATATAATGGGGGTGGGGGAAAAAGAAGAGTGGAGGAACTTTAGATTACGTACAGGGAAATGAGAGGGAGAAGGGGGAAGGGGTATGAAAGATGGTGGAATGAGACAGACATCATTACCCTATGTATGTGTATGATTACATGAATGGTATGAATCTACATTATGCACAACCATAGAAACAAAAAGTTGTACTTCATGTGTGTACAATGAATCAAAATGCAATCTGTAAAAATAAAAAAAAAATTAAAAATAAATTCAAGAAAAACACCATTGCATTGTCACCACAACGGACACATAGACCAATGGGACAGAATAGAAGACACAGAAGCAAACCCACATAAATACAGTTATTTCATAGTAGACAAAGGTGCCAAAAACATTCACTGTACAAAAGATAGCCTATTCAAAAAATGGTGCTGGGAAAAATGGAAAGCCACATGTAACAAAATGAAATTAAATCTCTATCTCTCATCCTGCATGAAACTCGACTCAAAGTGGATCAGACACAGTTTCTAGAAACACAGTTTCTATTAGACCCTGAACCTAAAAAATAAAAAGAATAAAAAGTAGGTCCAATTCTTCACCGTGTTGGCCTAGGATCTGAATTCCTTAAAAAGACTCCTAGAATGCAAGAAGTAAAATTAAAAATCAATAAATGAGGTGGTTTCAAAGTAAAAAGCTTCTTCTCTTCAAAAGAAACAATAATGAGAAGAGAGAGCCTACAGATTGGGAGCAAATATTTACTACATGCACTCAGAGCATTAATCTCCAGGATATATAAACAACTCAAAAAAACTTAACATCTAAAAACAAATAACTCAGGCAATAAATGGGCTAGGGAACTGAACAGACATTAACAGAAGAAGAAATACAATTAAACAACAAATTATGAAAAAATATTCAACATCTCTGGCAATTAGAGAAATGCAAATCAAAACTACTGTAAGATTTCATCTCACCAGTCAGAATGACAATTATCAAGAATACAAGCAATAATAAATGTTGGTGAGGATGTGGGGAAAAAGATACACTCATACTTTGTTGGTGGGAATGCAAATTGGTGTAATCATTATGGAGAGCAGTATGGAGATTCCTTAGAAAACTTGGAATGGAACCACCATTTGACCCAGCTATCCCACTCCTCATTATATACACAAAGGTCTTAAAATCAGTGAGGCAGCCACACCAATGTTTATAGCACCTCAACTCATAATAGCTAAACTATGGAATCAGCCTAGGTGCCTTTCAACAGATGAATGGATAAAGAAAATGTGGTACATATACATAATGGAATATTACTCAGCCTTAAAGAAGAATGAAATTATGGCATTCAGAGGTAAATGGATGAAGTTGGAGAATATTATGCAAAGGAATAAAAGCCAATCCCCAAAAACCAAAGGCTGAATGTTTTCTCTAATATGCAGATACTAATTCACAATAAGGGGGGTGGCTATGGAAGAATAGAGTTACCTTATATAAGGTAAATGGGAGTGCAGGGAGAATGGGGGTACGGGGGTAGGAATGATAGTACAATGAAACAGACATTATTACCCTATGTACATATATGACTGCACAACCATTGTGATTCTACATCATATATAACCAGAAAAATGATAAATTATATTCTATATATTTATTATGTGTCAAAGTGCAAAAATGTAGTCTATTGTCATGCATAACAAATAGAACTAATAAAAAAGGAGCCAAAAAGAAAAAAGATTAATGTGAAGAAAGCTATAAATAAATAGAAGGAAGACCAGGGGAATGGAGTAAGTGAAATAGTGGAGAGACAAGGGGTTGGAAAGACAAAGTTCTGCAGACTGAACTAGAGCAAATATACTCCATGTGTGTATAGTTTATGTCAAAATAGATCCCCATATTATGTGTAATTATAATGCACTTAAAATAGGATATATAAAAATATCTTCCTTGTTCTTTGAAGAAATAAAATGAATACAAATAATAATAGAAATGGTAATCGTTGATAAAAGGTACAGTTTTTTATGATGCTGAGATTGCCAATTTGTATAACCATTTTGGAAAGCAATAAGGAGTTTCCTCAAAAGACTAGAAACGGAACGAACTATCATATGACCCAGGTATCCCACTTCTTGGTATTTCTCCAAAAGAACTAAAATCAGTATACTACAATGATACAGATGTTCATACAGATGCTCACAGTATTTTATATCATGTTAGCCAAGTTATGAAACCAAACTAGGTGCCTATCAACAAATGAATGGGTAAAGAAATGTGGCATATATACACATTTGACTTTTACCCAGTCATAAAGAATACTAAAATTATGTTATTTGCTCATAAATGGATGAAACTGAAAAATATTTTGCTATGTATGTGAGATAAGACAGACTCAGAATGTCAAGGGTCAAGTATTTTCTCTAATATGTGGAGGTTAGAATTTAAAAGAAGAAAAAATAATTAAAATGCTATCTCATAAAAATAGAAGGGTGGTCAATTGAGTAGAGGAAATGGTTGAGAGGGAGGGAGAAAGGGAAGGAATGGGGAAATACAGGGGAATGAATTCTACCAAATTATACTGTGCCCTGTATGACTATATCAAAATGAATCCTGCATGCATGCATGTTTGTGGGTGTGATTATAGTGTACTATTTAAAATATCAATAATAACAATAGAAAGGAGAGATCAGTATAGTAGAGAAATCAGATCAAGAGAATGGAGAAGGGAAGGGAAAAAAAGTTATTGGAGAATGAAGTTGGTCATAATATAGTTTGTGCATGTACAACATGGCATAATAAATCTCACTAATATGTAAGAATATAATGCAAAAATAAAAATGACTTTATGACCAAACCTTGAGGTATTGTAGCTTAATGGCTGATCAATGTTAAAAAAAATTGTTAAAGAGATTGATAATGAATATCTGGAAAGACTAGGAATTGGAAGGAAAACTAGAAAAATTTGTTCAAAGCAATCTAAGAGGAACGTCCTATATCAGGGAGTGTGAAGATAATTGTATTTAATGCCCATAAGACAAGAAGTGAGATAAAGATATAAACATGTGTTTTGAAGAGAATTAATATCCACAATATATGAAGAACAAAAAAAAAATTACCACCAAGAAAGAAACCAAACAATCCAATTAATAAATGGGGAAATGAACTAAACAGACACTTATCAAAAGAAGAAATACAAATGGTTAACAAATACATGGAAAATATTTTAATATCATTAGCAATTTGGGAAATGAAAATAAAAACTGCATTGAGATTTCATCTTACACCAGTCAAACTACCAGTCATCAAGAATACATGACAGGCAGATGGACACCAGAGATGGCGCCTTCCTGTCCCCCTGCCACAGATGAACCTCTGCATACCTGAGCCCCTGTGCAGACTCTGTGCACCTACACTGCAGTTCCCCAGCTTCTTTGGAGACTGGTGCAGACATCTTAATTATTCCTGAGGGCATGGCCACCAACATTGGAGGGGCGGCTCCCTTCCTGAGACACCTATAGGAGACTGGAGGCCCTTTGTCGGGAACCACAAATACTGAGGACTGGAAGACTTGAGTGGTGGATGACTGTGAATCATAGATATTTTTGTTGTTTTTAATTTTTAATTTATAATTTCTTTTTTTTCTCTCACTCTATTCTCCTTTTATTGACCTATTCCCTTGGAGTCTGTTTCTCCCTTTTATCATGCTAAAGACCAACTTCCTTTGACCCTGCTCTCACTCTTCCCTGATTAGTTACCTCTATTTACTCACTTACATCCAACACCCCTCTCCAACCTCTTCGTCCACCACTAGAAATACTGTAGATAATATCTGAACTCATCCTGTTTATTACAATAATGTTGAAGTCTTTATATGGGCTATCTGGTTTAGGGCTACATATTGTTTGTATTGGGTGTTGCTAATATCGATATTCCCTAACAAAAGAAGATGCTATATTGATAGAATCCAATGACAGCATGGCAGTATAAATGACAGAAAAAGAGTTTAGAATCTGCATACTTAAAATGATCCATGAGGCAAAAGATGAGGTAAGAGAGCAAATGCAGGCAATGCATGACTATTCCAGTAAACAGTTAAAAGAGCAAATGCAGAAAGCAAAAGAACACTTCAATAAAGAGATAGATATTCTGAAAAAAAACCAGAAATACTTGAAATGAAAGAAACAATAAACCAAATTAAAAAGTCAATAGAAAACATCACCAACAGAATAGATCTTGTGAAGACAGAATCTCAGATAAAGTTGACCAAACTGAGAAGACCGTAAGAAATCATGAATGGAACCTCCAAGAATTATGGGATATCATGAAAAGTTGAAATTTAAGAATTATTGGGATTGAGGAATGCACAGAGATACAAACCAAAGGAATGGATAATCTATTCAATGAAATAATATCAGAAAATTCCCCAAACCTGAAAAATGAAATGGAAAAACAAATACAAGAGGATTACAGAATACCAAATGCACATTATATCCACACCAAGGCACATTATAATGAAAATACCTCACATATGAACACCAATTCACATTATAATGAAATACCTCACATATGAAATAAAGATAGGATTTTAATGGCTGTAGAGAGAAAAGTCTCAGATTACATATAAGAAGAAACCAATACAGATATCAGCAGATTTCTCAGCCCAGACTCTAAAAACAACAAGGGCCTGGAACAATATATTTCAAGTTCTGAAAGAACATGGATGCTAACCAAGAATCCTATACCCAGCAAAACTAACCTCCAGATTTGATGATGAAATAAAATCTTTCTATGATAAACAAAAGTTAAAAGAATTTACAAATAGAAAGCCTGTGCTAGAGAACATTGTCAGCAAAATATTTCATGAAGAGGAAATGAAAAACAACAATACGAATCAGCAAAGGGAGGAAATACCCCAAAGGAAGAGCCAATCGAAGAAGATTCCAAGTCAAGTTAAAAATCAAAATAAGTCAAAATGACCAGGAATACAAATCATGTCACAATAATAACCTGGAAAGTCAATGACCTAAACTCATTAATCAAAAGACACAGACTGGTAGATTGGATTAAAAAGAAAGACACAACAATATTCTGCCCTCAAGGGACTCATCTCATAGAAAAAGACATCCACAGACTAAAGGTGAAAAGATGGGGAAAAATATAAATAAATAAAAAGCAGTGTCTTCATCCTCATATCAGATAAGGCAAACTTCAAACCTAAGTTAGTCAGAAGTGATAAAGAAGTACATTTCATACTGCTCCAGGGAACCATAAAGCAGCAAGACATAATAGTCATAAATATTTATGCCCCAAACAATGGAGCATCCATGTGCATCAAACAAAAACTTCTGAATTTTAAGAATCAAATAAACCAAAAGACAACAATAGTGGGTGACTTTAACACACTGCTTTCACCACTGAATAGATCCTCCAAACAAAAGCTAAACAAAGAACTATAAAACTAAATAATATACTCAATGATATAGACTTAATGGACATATACAGAGTATTTCATCCATGATAGAGCAAATATACTTTCTTCTCAGCAACTCATGGATCCTTCTCCAAAATAGATGATATGCTATGCCACAAAGAAGCCATTACTAAATACAAAAAAACGATACTACCTTGTATTCTATCAGACCATAATGGAATGCAATTAGAAATCAATAATAAAATATAAAACAAAAACTACTCCTACGCCTGGAGACTAAATAATATGCTATTTAATGATGCAATGATAACAGAAGATATCAGGGGGAAAATAAAAAAAAATTACTAGAGGTAAATAAGAACAACAACAAAACTTATCAAAATCTCTGGGATACTTTGAAAGCAGTACTAAGAGGAAAGTTAATTTCACTGAGCTCATATATTAAAAATTAAAATATCCACAACTAAATGACCTAACATTACATCTCAAAGCACTATAAAAAGAAGAACAGATCAACACCAAAAATAGTGGAAGACAGGAAATAATTAAAATTGGAGCTGAAATCAATGAAATTGAAACAAGAGAAACAATTCAAAAAATTGACAAAACAAAAAGTTGGTTCTTTGAAAAAGTAAACAAAATTGATAAAACTGTAGACACACTAATGAAGAGAAGGAGAGAGAAAACTCAAATCACTAGAATTTGTGATAATAAAGAAAAGATCATGAAAGACATCATTGAAATACAAAACATAATTAGAAGGTACTTTGAATATCTATACTCCAACAAAATAGAAAATTTTGAAGACATTGACAAATTTTTAGAGACATATTATCCTCCCAAACTGAATCAGGAAGACGTACACAATTTAAACAGATTAATTTCAAGCACCAAAACAGAAGAAGTCACCAAAAGCCTACCAACCAAGAAAAGCCCAGGACCAGATGGATTCTCAGCCAAATTCTACAAGACCTTTAAAGAAGAACTAATACCAATGCTCCTCAAAGTATTCCAGGAAATAGAAAAGGAAGGAGCCCTTCCAAACTCATTTTATGATGCTAGTATCACTCTCATAGCAAAACCAGACAAATATGCATCAAGGAAAGAAAATTTTACACCAATATCCCCAATGACCATCGATGCAAGAATCCTTAACAAAATTCTGGCGAATCACATGCAGAAACATATGAAAAAGATAGTGCACCATGACCAAGTGGGGTTTATTCCAAGGATTCAAGGTTGGTTCAACATCCAGAAATCAATAAATGTAATTTATCACATCACTAGACTTAAAGCTAAGAATCATATGATTATTTCAATAGATGCTGAGAAAGCATTTGAGAAAGCACAGCACCCCTTCATGCTTAAAACACTAGAAAAAATAGGAATAATAGGAACATACCTGAACATTGTAAAGTCTATCTATGACTAGTCCATGGACAATATCATTCTAAATGGTGAAAAACTGAAAGCATTCCCTCTAAACCTGGAACAAGACAGGGATGCCCTCTTTCACCACTTCTATTTAACATCAACCTTGAAACTCTAGCCAGAGCAATTAGACAAGCCAAATAAATTAAAGGAATATGAAGAGGAAAAGAAGAACTCAAGCTGTCACTATTTGCTGATGACATGATTCTACATTTAGGTGATACAAAAACCTCCACTAGAAAACTTCTAGAACTAATAAATGAATTCAGCATCATAGCAGGTTATAAAATTGACATGCATAAATTAAATGCATTTCTGTTCATAAGTGATGAATCCTCTGAAAGAGAAATTAGGAAATCCACTCCATTCACAATAGCTTCAAAAAATAAAATACTTGGGAATCAATCTAAAAAAAGAGGTGAAAAATATTTACAATGAAAAATACAGAACACTAAAGAAAGAAATTGAAGAAAACCTTCAAAGATGGAAAGATCTCCCATGTTCCTGGACAGGCAGGATTGATATTCTCAAAATGACCATTCTACCAAAGGCACTGTACAGATTCAATGCAATTCTAATTAAAATCCCAATGTCATTCCTCATAGAAATAGAGAAAGCAACCTTGAATTTCATCTGGAAAAACAAGAGACCTCGAATAGACAAAAAAATCTTGAGCAGAAAAAGTGAAGCAGGAGGTATCACAATACCACACCATGAACTATAGTACAGAGCAATAGTAACAAAAACAGCACAGTATTGTCACCACAATAGACAGGCAGATCAATGGTAAAGAATAGAAGACACAGAGACAAACCTACAAAATACAGTTACCTCATGTTAGACAAAGGAGCCAAAAATATACAATGGAGAAAAGATAGCATGTTCAACAAATGGTGCTGGGAAAACTGGAAATCCATATGCAGTAAAATGCAATTAAACTTCTATCTCTCAAGCTACACAAAACTGAACTCAAAATGGATCAAGGACTTAGGAATAAGACCAGAGACCCTGCACCAAATAGAAGACAAAGTAGGTTCGAATCTTCATCATGTTGGTTTAGGATCAGACTTCCTTAACAAGACTCCCAAAGCACAAGAAATCAAAGAAAGAATCAATAAATGGAATTGATTCAAACTAAAATGTTTTTTCTCAGCAAAGGAAACAATCAATAATGTGAAAAGAGAGTCTACAGAGTGGGAGAAAATCTTTTCCGCACACACTTCAGATAGAGCACTTATCTCCAAAATTTACAAAGAACTTACAAAACTTTACACCAAAAATACAAAGAACCCAATCAATAAATGGGCCAAGGAACTGGACAGACACTTTACAGAAGAAGACATACAGGCAATTAATAAATATATGAAACAGTGTTAAATATCTCTAGTAATTAGAGAAATGCAAATTAAAACTACTCTAAGATTTCATCTCACTCCAATTAGAATGCCTATTATTAAAAACACATACAATAATAGATGTTGGCGTGAGTGTGGGTAAAAAGGTACACTTTTACATTGCTGGTGGAGTTGCAAATTGGTGCAGCCACTCTGGAAATCAGTGTGTAGAATCCTCAGAAAACTTGGAATGGATCCACTTTTTGACCCAGTTATCCTACTCCTTGGTTTTTACCCAAAGGATTTAAAACCAGCATACTACAGTGACAGCCACATCAATGTTTATAGAAGTTGATTTCACAATAGGGAGATTGTGGAACCAACCTACATGCCCTTCAACAAATGAATGGATAAAGAAACTGTGGTATATATACACAATGGAATATCATTCAGTCATGAAGAAGAATAATATTATGGTATTTGCAGATAAATGAATGGAATTAGAGAATATTATGCTAAGTGAAATAAGCCTATCCCAAAATACCAAAGATCAAATGTTTCCCCTGATAAGTGGATGATGATATATAATGGGCGTTGGGGGGTGGGGGGTGAGAGAAGAATGGAGGAAATTTAGATTAACTAGAGGGAAATGAGAGGGAGAGTGGATATGGAAAATGGTGGAATGAGACAGACATCATTACCCTATGTACTTGTATGATTACATGAATGTTATGAATCTACATCATGCACAACTATAGAAACAAAAATATATTCTCCATTTGTGTACAATGAATCAAAATGCAGTCTGTAAAAAATAAACATATAAAAAATACATAATAGTGATATTCACTCTGGTATATTCATATACATATATAGGAAAGTTAGGTCATATTCATTCCAGTGTTCTTCCCTTATCTCATCCCTTCTCCTTCCTTTCCTATACCCTCTACTCCACTGATCTTTCTTCTGTTTTGATGGAATTCTGATTCCCTTTTTATTTTCAATTCTTTTCCTTTTGCCCCTGTTATTTTGTACTAGCATCCACATAGAAGAGAAAATATTTGACCATTTGCTTTCTGGGTCTGCTGTATTTCACTTAGCATGATAGTCTTCAGATCTGTCCATTTACCTGTAAATGGCATAATTTCACTCATCTTTATGGATGAGTAATACATCATTGTATATTTCCTAAGCATATAGTTGAATATATCACAGTGAAACTTACCATTATTTATATCCATAATACAGTACTTTAAAAGCATTCTTTAAGTAAATAGTAGTAAGGTGAGTAGAGGGAAGGGAATAGTGGGATAGAGGAGGGGAGGTAAAGGGGAATTACTGCGAACTGAATTAGAGAAAATTATATGCTATGCTTTGTATAATATAATACTTATGTAGAAATGAATTCTAATGATATATGTAACTAAAAAGAACTGATTCAGAGTTTTTAAAAAAGAATACAAATGATAAATGCTGGTGAGGATGTGGGCAAAAAGGAACAATATTACACCAGTGGGGGATTATAAATTAGTAAAATCACTATTGAAATCCATATGGAGGTTACTCAAAACAATAGAAATGGAATAACCATATGACCCACTCATACCATGCCTTGGTATTTGTCCTAATGGAAAAAAGTCCTACTATAATGGTGCATGCATATTGGTATTTACAGCATCACAATCCACAATAGCCAAAATATATAACTATTCTAGGTACCAATCAATGTATAAATGAATAAAGAAAATGTGGTATATACACAGGATGGAGATTTATTCAGCCATAAAGAATGAAATTATGTTATTTGCACAAAAAAGGTAATTGAGAATATTATATTAAGAGAAATAAGACAAACTCAAAGTCAAGTGTTGCATATTTTTTTCATATGTGGAAGCTAGAGAAAAAAAAGGAAAAGAAAATGATGGTGTGGAATCTCATGAAAATTGAAGGGAGATGAGTAAAGTAGATGAAATTAACCAGGAGGAAGAAGCTGGCAAGGGAAAGAGGAAATATTGGGAATGATTTGGCCAAATTACATTGTTACAGTATGTCCATTTATGAATATGTAACAATAAATATCACCATTATGTGCAACTATAATGCCCCAATAAAATACATGAAAAATGTGAATTAAAAATGTGTCTGTGCTATGGGAGTCCTGTTAAGGAAATCTGATCCTGAGCCAACAAGTTGAAGATTTGGACCTACTTTTTCTTCTATAAGATGCAGGGTCTCTGGTCTGATTCCGAGGTCCTTGATCCATTTTGAGTTGAGTTTTGTGTAGGGTGAGAGATAGGGGTTTAGTTTCATTCTATTGCATATAGTTTTCCAGTTTTCCCAGCACCATTTGTTGAAGAGGCTATCTTTTCTCCATTGCATATTGTTGGAACCTTTGTCTACTATGAGAAAATTGTATTTATTTGGGTTTGTGTCCATGTCCTCTATTCTGTACCATTGATCTACCTGTCTATTTTGGTACCAATACCATGCCGTTTTTGTTACTATTGCTTTGTAGTAGAGTTGAAGATCTGGTATTGCAATACCCCCTGCTTCACTCTTGCTACTGAGGATTGCTTTAGCTATTCTAGGTTTTTTATTCTTCCAGATGAATTTCATAATTGCTTGCTCTATTTCTGCGAGGTACATCATTGGGATTTTAATTGGAATTGCATTGAATCTGTATAGAACTTTAGGTAGTATAGCCATTTTGACGATATTAATTCTGCCTATCCAGGAACATGGGAGATCTTTCCATCTTCTAAGGTTTTCTTGAATTTCTTTCTTTAGTGTTCTGTAGTTCTCATTGTAGAGGTCTTTCACCTCTTTTGTGAGATTGATTCCCAAGTATTTTATTTTTTTCGATGCTATTGTGAATGGAGTAGTTTTCCTAATTTCTCTTTCTGAAGATTCATCACTTATGTATAAAAATGCATAAACAACTGGGATAGATTCAAACTAAAAAGCTTTCTCTCAGCAAAGGAAACTATCAGAAATGTGAAGAGAGAGCCTACAGAGTGGGAGAATATCTTTGCCAACCATACCTCAGATAGAGCGCTAATTTCCAGAATCTATAAAGAACTCAAAAAACTCTACACGAAGAATACAAATAATCCAATCAACAAATGGGCTAAGGAAATGAACAGACACTTCACAGAAGAAGATGTACAAGTAATCACCAGATATATGAAAAAATGTTCAACATCCCTAGTAATAAGGGAAATGCAAATCAAAACCACCCTAAGATTTCATCTCACCCCAATTAGAATGGCGATTATCAAGAATACAAGCAACAATAGGTGTTGGCGAGGATGTGGTGAAAAAGGAACACTCATACATTGCTGGTGGGGTTGCAAATTAGTGCAACCACTCTGGAAAGCAGTGTGGAGATTCCTCAGAAAGCTTGGAATGGAAACACCATTTGACCCAGCTATCCCACTCCTTGGCCTATACCCAAAGGACTTAAAATCAGCATACTACAGAGATACAGCCACATCAATGTTCATTGCTGCTCAATTCACCATAGCCAGATTGTGGAACCAACCTAGATGCCCTTCAGTTGATGAATGGATAAAGAAACTGTGGCATATTTATACAATGGAATATTACTCCGCAATGAAGAATGATAAAATTATGGCATTTGTAGGCAAATGGTCGAAATTGGAGAATACCATGCTAAGTGAGATAAGCCAATCTCAAAAAACTAAAGGACAAATGATCTCGCTGATAAGCGGATGAGGACATATAATGGGGGGTGGGAGGGGCTAGCATTAGGTTTAGGGTTAGGTTTAGAGTTAGGCTAAGGAGAGCAGTAAGAATGAAGGAAAGAAGGACTGTGTAGAGGGAAAAGAGGGGTGGGAGGGGTGGGAGGGGTGGGAGGGGTGGGGGGGAGGGGAAAAATATAATAAACATCATTACCCTATGTAAACGTAAAATAAATAAATAAATAAATAAATAAAAAAAAAAAATGTGTCTGTTGGATTTTCCTTAACAGGAGCTTTATTAAAGCATCATGGGTTAAAAACCAGAAGAGACAACAATTCATATATTTTTCCTTTTTTAAATTTGGTTTTAATTGCTTGAGTGATATATGAGTATAGTGCATATTTTATGAGTATATGTCATATCTTTACTCCTTTTTGGTTCATTAACTTTTAGAGCATTATATATTATACAGCTGTCTTTATTTTTCAGAGAGGGTATTGTAATAGTGAAGTTTCTGGTTCATCCTATATCTAAAATGTTCTTTAGTTTGTTCACATAGTTTGATGACTTTTTTTCCTGGATAATCTTTAAGTTTTGAAGGGCTAAATTTAGTGTAAATCTGATTATTTTCTTTTTAGATATGTAGACCTTTGTATGGAGAAACGTTGCTTGAGTAAAAATCAAAGGACATTTTATTTCTTCCTACAATTTTCTCAATATTTGTGGAGAAGAAATGTGAGAATCATTAGTTACAAAAGTAAAAAAAAGTTAATAGTTTTTCACTCCAGGAAGGCTATAAAATAAGATGACAGTGTCATTTGTGGCAAACTGGTTCCAAAAGTTGCAGCAAAGCGTGAATGTTTACACATTTTCCTTAGTACATTTAAGCATAAGGCATCAGATTCTCCTTTTAAAAGTCAAGCTGGTTGTAATACTGATTCCTACTAGGTGTGTTCAGGTGCATCAATCTGATACATAAATAGGCAAAGGTCATGTATGGTTTGCAGAAAAAAATTTAGTTGTATTTAACATAAGAAAATACACTCAAACATTAGCACAGTAAGATAAACGTAAGTCATAAGTACACTAGTTGAGTAATTATCACTTTTTACACTGGTCAAAATACCAAAGTTTGACAATATGATCTGTTGGCAAATTTATGGGTAAAATGATTATAATACCATGTCAACGGAAGCACATAATGATACAACTCCTATAAAAAAAAATTTGGCAATATTTATAAAGTTTAAAAATGTATGTTTCCTTTTACTAAAAAATCTAATTCTATAAATTAATCACAAGTACTTTTGTATTCAGGCATATATATTCTTAATGAATCTGCCTTGTAATAGCAGAAGGCTAGGAATCCATGTGCCTATATGAAGGGGATGGATTAAATAAACTATGGCACATCTCTATATTGGAGTAATATGATATGTTAAAGTTAAAAAAATGGGGGAGTTCTCCATGTACTGATATGAAAAGATCTTCAAGATATATTAGGTCAAAACAGAAAAGTGTGGAATAATTTACATTGAAGGTAAATATCTGTGTAATAGAAAGATGGAATAATAACATGTTCTGATTTACTTGCATTTGAAGAAAGAAAATAGTAAAATATACTCAAAAATAATAAAAGCATTTCACACACATTGGGTAAGTAGAGGCTTGTGGAAGTTGGTGGGTAGGACGTGAAGAGAAAAGTGTTGAGGCAATGTAAGACTATACATACTAATCACAATGAGTTTGTTTAGAGGTTGCATTGCCATGTATATTCAGGGTTTTGAGAACTCTGCAAAAAAAGTAACTCATCAATCCTTTGGAATATATCCATAAATTCAATCATAAATTTCATACAGCATTGAAATCTAAATTCAAATAAATATATTATAGTCAAGCTAATCTACCAGTTTCATAATAAATAGCTACAGTAAAGTAAATAGCTACATCTTTACAGGAAAGTCTGACCAAATAAGGGTTTTTGCCTCCAAATGGAATTTGTTCCATTGATCTATTCCCAAGACAAGAAGATAATGATTTAAAGAAGGAAAACCAAAACAGTAAGAGTAAAATATTAATAGTAAACTTTCCATTAGTTTTGTCTTACAAATGGCAACTTGTGAGTAGAGTACATTTTTTAAATAATTTCAATATCTATTGTGAACATGAAAGAGATAATGTTTATTCAAATGTCTAACCATCTGAACATAACTCTTTTCTCATTTTACAGGTAAACCAAAATTCCATGCTGTGTTTGTTCTGGATTTTAAAACAAATGAGATCTTTTTGCATTACTGTAACATTTTCCCTTGCAGAGAAATTTGAATTCAAGTGTGACTATAGATACAAATATTGGAACTTGAATCTATGGTCTTTTATTTTCCACTATAGTAATGTGGCAAATATTGATGCCAAAAGCAGTTTTTCTTCAGTCAAAATAATTTTGTTGTATTTATTTGGAGAGAAATCCAATCAAACCACCTTAATTGTCTTTGGTATCAGGTGGGGTGCTGGTCTTTCTTGAAACATCTGGAGATCTATTCTGTGTGGTTGTACTATTTCATCAAAATGCTGCTTTGGAACTGGTTTAGTAATGTCAGTCTTATTAGTGGTAGTAAATCTGATTTCATTATACAGCTAAAAGATTAAAGTGAGTAGGCATTATAATTTCTTTTTTTTTTTTTTTTTTTTTTTTTTTTTTTTTTTTTTTTTTTTTTTTTTTTTTTTTTTTTTTTGCGGTACTGGGGATCGAACTCAGGGCCTTGTGCTTGCGAGGCAAGCACTCTACCAGCTGAGCTATCTCCCCAGCCCCTATAATTTCTTAAATTGAAGGAAATATCTGGTTTGGGTCAATTTGAGTAGATTACTTTAATTGGAGAGAACTGGTGTTCTGTTCTCTTTGAAGTTTTCCACTGCCCTTCATCAATGATTAGTTTAAGGATGAGACCATCCTTCAGTATTTTGTGGAAACTCTCTTGCTTACTGCTTAACCTGGAAGAGTTTTCTTTTTCTTTTTTTACCTCCTGTGGTCATTGTGCTTCTTTTTATGTTGTTTTGTTACTGGGCAATGTAAAGACATGCCTTGTTCTGTTAGAAAATTAAGTACATAGACAAGGCATAGGGAATGCTTAGTACATGTTTGTTGAATTCAATTAAACTTGTTACGAATAATGATTCCCACATAAGATAGAAGATACTCTATTTTTTATTATTCTTGTTTTGATAATATACTCACCAGACTATGTGCACTAATGCTAAGATTTACTTCATTGACTTCATCCCCAAGATGCATAAAGAAACTATTCAGAATAGGTCCCTAGTAAACAATACTGAATCTGGCATTGGGAAAAAAAAAAGATAGGCTGGTAAACCAAAACAAAACAATGATAACACAAAACCAAAATCAGAAAAATAAGTAGGGAAACCATCTGCTGTCAATGAAAGAGTAAGAAGTTGGCAGGACTTGAAAATAGAGGTAGTTTGAAATTATACTGTTGGTAAAGACTAAGAGAATTCAAAATGATGATTTAAAAAGTGCTTCTATGAACATTTTAGAAAACCTAGTGCCTTTATAAAGTTAGTATCACAGGAAAAAAATGTGGAGACATTCTGCTAAAATATTTTTAAGATTCATAATGATCAATGCAATGTATGAAAAATGGTTGAATCCTAAGTATAAACAAAATCCTCTATGAACAATATTTAAGGAACAATTAGGGATATTTTATTATTAACTGGATATTCTATAACAAAATTGTCACTTTTCTTAGGTGCAGCTATGATTTTACTATTTAAGGAACAATTAGGGATATTTTATTATTAACTGGATATTCTATAACAAAATTGTCACTTTTCTTAGGTGCAGCTATGATTTTACAGGAGAATGATGTTATCTTTAGGAAGTAAATGCTGATGTATCGTGACTAAAGTATCATGTGGTCTTCAACTTATTTTCTAAAGATTTAGAGTAGGAAAATAAAAAAATGACAACGAATCTACTTCTGTCCCTTTTCTCTCTTTTCATGCACACATACACACACACTTATGTGCACATACATATCCAGCAAATATAATAAAACAACACTATACTTATGTGGTTATTGTATTATTTTAAACCTTTCTGTGTGCATGGAAGTTTTCATAACAAATATTTAAAAGAAATACAGGTCTGAAAAAAACCTAATACTTGAATGGAAAAATAGGCAGTAATAAAGTGAAGTTAAGTTGTTACTGCCCACAGCAACAATTGAGTGGGTATTTATCAGAGGTGGACTGGAAACTAAGCTACTTCTATTTCTGAGCTGCTTCCTTGCTTGCTTGTTTATAGAGGATAGAGGAAATGAGACTTACTTGCCTTGAGAGGAAGTTTTAGAGAAAGACAGGTTTGCTATGCTTTCTTAAAGGTCTGCTGCTTCTTAGAGGTGCATCCTGCATCCTGTGAACTAAGGGTGCATCTATCTGAGGTGCTTCTTATTGATGCGTCCCGTGTACTGTGATCTGCCTATCTGTGATCTAGAGGTGTATTCTCAATTCTCCATTCTGTGATCTGCCTTCCACCACTGCCTGCTGCTTCTCTCTGCTAGCTGCTTCTATTTCCTTGCTGCTTCTTCTTCTTCCTTTCTGCTAGTGGCTTCTCTCTGCTTCTTTCTGCTAGCTGCTGCTTCTCGCCTTCTACCTACTGCCCGCTTATATTCCCGCCAGGAGGCAGAGGGCAGGGCCACACCAGTTGAGATCAGGCGAGGAGCCAGCTGCCCAATCACGAGCAGGTGCAAGTAGGAGCACTCGGGAACGCCTGTGCACGCATTCTGCCGATGTGATCAAAACAACTTCTGGCTGGCTGCCAGGCGCCATCTTGGCACAGTCTGCATGGCATACCCCCCAATATCTCCCCCTTCCTTATATTGAAAATGAAGCTGGTAGGGATCATGTCTGTCTTAGGTCCCAGGAATCAACATCCTGTCCTTACCCATCATCAAAGGATACCAAAGCAGGGTTGGCCCTTCTGTCTTAGGTTGGTACAGTGTTTTCCCATGGTTACCTGTCTTTGACTACCGATCCAGCATACTAAGCCATATACTGGGAGATTGTCCTGCTTCAAGGGCGGCCATGGCCTGTTTTATGATCACATTATGAGCCTGTTGACTGGCTTTGAGGCGTTTGTAAATGTAGAATAGAATTAACACAAGCATACCCAAGCCTATTAGTGTAAAACTTAAGAGTCCCCCAAATTTAGTACCAAATTGTGCTAGCCCATTTAAGACTCCTGTGATAAGTCCTCACGGTTTGACTCCCACCTTAGTGGCATTTATGGTGAGGATTTGTTGTTGAAGCCTTGCTACTAGCTCATCAAATCTATCTGTTCATTGTTGTGCGATCTGTGAAGATAACTGTCTAAAGAGGTTCCCACTAGAAGTCACAAAAAGAAAAGGAAGAGCTAGGCACACAGGAGTATATGAAAAAACAATTGTTTCACCCTCTCTACATATTTCAGTACTAACTCCACTAACCTTTTTTGATCAGTGCACTTCCCTTTACTTATAGACTCTCCTTAAAGGTGAGGCACCAACATGAGGGATTATA
The DNA here is from genome assembly GCF_902686445.1 of Sciurus carolinensis. NCBI lineage: Eukaryota > Metazoa > Chordata > Mammalia > Rodentia > Sciuridae > Sciurus > Sciurus carolinensis. The sequence continues at coordinate 61,169,600 of NC_062232.1, read as the reverse complement.
AAGTGAGTTACACAGGATGAAAATAAGCAGCTTGCTTTACTGAGAAAAAGATGAAAGCCATCTGAGTGGCTAGATCAGCTTATGAGGGGCTGTGGGTCCAACCAATTCCAATTTGGGAATCGCTCGAGTGATGCAATCACTATCAGCAAAAAGATTTGTTACTCCTTAAACTCTACAAGGGCTATGACAGCTGCTTCCATTTCCACCAACTGAGCCAATTTTTGAGATGTAATCTGAATAATAGTATCTTGGTGAGTAACTACTGCAGCAGTACCATTAGGAGAAACATTCAGGGCCTTAGGAAAGGATTGTGTCAAGGAAACATCTGAATACATTTGTGAGCCTTGAGTCAAAGAGACCTGTGCCCTGTTTCTTAAATGATTTGGTAACATCTTGCTCTCAACATCAATAACTAATCTGCACTCGTTAGCCCAATGTTTTCCTTTTCTGCACTTTGGCAGAGGCCTGGGGCACAAGGTGTAACAGATTTTACTGTAGTCATCACTTGTCTTTTGTTAGGGCATTGTCTCTTTGCCGCTGTATATATCTGTGCATACACTCCAGGATCATATTTATTTTGTGTATCTTTTGAAGTGTATTAGCCTTCTCTTATTCAACATTCCTATCAGAAAACCTTATTACTGCGTTTCTGCAAGCAGTTTCAACAGTTATTTCTTGCCACTTAGCCCTCCAATTCATATATTGTCTTCCAGATAACACTGCTCTGCATAGGTGTTTCCAATCAGTCATAACTGCCTCTTTAAGTTCTTTGTATTAGATTCAGCTCTCTCCTACCTTTTTCCCTTGTTCTTAAATTTTCACTACCACTCACTTATTCCTTTTTGGGGTTCTTTGTATTAAGTTTAGCTTTCTCCTACCCTTTTCCCTTGTTCTTAAACTTTCTGAGTAATTGTTTTCTAAGTCACTATTATGCAATTATTCCTCACTTTGTTCTCTTTGACAGTTCTTGTCTGTTGCTATTAGATCCTGTTTGTGAAGATCCCCTTGTGGCACATTGAGCAGCTTGTCCTCTATAAACCCTGGGCTTATTTCTGCTAGAGTTTGAACATATGATCATGCAGTGGTTTCCTTATTTTCCAGTTCTTCCCCAGTGTTTCCTTCCTCCCCAGATCTTTCCTGTTTTTGGCTACCCCAGCTAATTTCCTTTTTAATCTCTCCCAGCACTTCTTCTTCTTCTTGTAATATATTTTTCATGCCTCCTTTTTGAATTATCCTTTCAGACTGATTTCATGATATTTCTGAACCCATCTTTTACTGTACAAAGGTCACACTAACAGTAGTACAAACACACAAACGATACAGAATACACACATTCCGGAGCTCCTTTCATCACCTGGCCAGTTATCCTGAGTGCCTAACTGCCTTAGAAAGAGAGGGCTTCAGCTTACCTGAGTACCTAACTGTCCTAGGGACAGGGGTTAACTGCCCTAGAGACAGGGTCTCAGCTTACCTGAGTTCCTAACTGCCCCAAGGACAGGGGTTAACTGCCCTAGAGACAGGGTCTCAGCTTACCTAAGCACCTAACTGCCCCAGAGAGAGACAGGGGCTCAGCTTTCCTGGCCTGCTATCCTGAGCGCCTAACTGTCTCAGAGAGAGACAGGGCCTCAGCTTCGTGTCCTTTGTGACCTTTAGTTTTTGACTGACCCTATTTCTTTTTACTATCCCTCGCCCTTAAACTGCTCTGGCCAGAGACTCTTGCGAGGTTCCTACTTTCCCTGCCTATTCCTGGAGGCGGATTTTGAATTTTCCCTTGCCCTATTCCTGCGAGGTTCCTTGGTTTCCCCACCGTGCAGATTTCCCTTTTTCCCCTTAAATTCCCTTTCCCCATAAGCTCCCCATCCCCATACGGGCCACCATTCGTTACCGCCCACTTATATTCCCTCCAGGAGGCGGAGGGTGGGGCCACGCCAGTTGAGATCAGGCAAGGAGCCAGCTGCCCAATCACAAGCAGGCGCAAACAGGAGCACTTGGGAACACCTGTGTATGCGTACCTCCGATGTGATCAAAACAACTTCTGGCTGGCTGCCAGGCGCCATCTTGGCGCAGTCTACATGGCATAGCCCCCAACATTAAGTTACTGCAGACACAATTGTAACTGTGGTTTGAAAGAAAGCTCATTACTTCATACAATAAATATTCATTACATGGGCCGAAAACGTGCCAGATACAGCAGTGAACTGGATGAATGGTTCCCTTTCTTTTTAATGGCTATATTGAAATAATAATTGATATGCAGAGAAATGCACATGTTTAATGATGAACTTAGACATAAGTAAATACCCATGATACAACCATTGCAATTAATACATTAGATATGTCAAACATTTCCCAAAGTTTACTTATGTTTCTTTGTATGGTGTGTCTCTGTGTGTGTTAAGAACACTTTTCACAAGAGAACTACCATCTTACCAAATTTTGAGGTGTAAAACACTGTATAGTTAACTATAAGCATTACGTTGTACAACAGCTCCCTAGAACTTATTCATTTTATACCCATTCAGCAACAACCACATTTTGTACACTCCCAAGCATCTACCAACTACTATTATATTCTACACAACTATGAGTTTGACCATTTTAAATACCTCCCATAAGAGGAGTTATGCAGCATTTTCTTTCTATGACTGACTTATGCCACTTAGCATAATGTCCTTCAGATTCATTAATGTTATCACAAGTGGTGACATTTATTTCTTTTTGAATAAAGAATAATATACATTTGTATTATATACTACAATTTCTTTATCTTTATAACTGTGAATGGACATTTGGGTTGTTTCTGTATCTTGGCTGTTGAGAACGGTGTTGCAGTAAGTTTAGTAGTCCAAATCTCTCTTGAAGATACAGATTTCAATACTTCTGTATAGAAGTGGGATTCTATAATGCACAGAATCAGCAGAATCATATGGTAGTTCTTTTGTATTTGTTGTGTGTTGTATTCAGCCACAAATAAAAATGAAATTACATCATTTGTAGGAAAATGGATAAAATTAGAGACTATTATGTTAAGCAAAATAAGTCAAACTCAGAAGGTCAAGGGTCATATGTTTTCTCTTATATGCGGATGGTACAGAGGAAAAGGGAAAATAAAGGAGGGAATGAGTCTCCTAAAATTAAAGGGAGGTCAGTAAAGGAAAAGGATCAAGGGATAGGAGGCAGGGATGGAGGGGGTAAATGCTGGAAAGTGATATTGGACAAATTATGTTGTTATATTGTATTCTTGTATGAATATGTAACAACAAATTCCATCAATATGTACAAGTATAATGCACCAATAAAAATGTGGGAAAAAGATATTTCCATAGTTTTAGGTAGTGGATTTACCACATAACATTCCCATCAACATTGTAGAAGGATTTCAATTCTTCCACAACCTTATAATCCTTCTTATAAAAATGGTCCTCCTGTCAGGTACAGTGGCTCATGCCTATAATCCCAGCAGCTCAGGAGGCTGAGGCAGGAGGATGAGGAGTTCAAAGCCAGCCTCAGAAGTGAGGCACAAAGCAACTCAGCAAGACCCTGTCTCTCAATAAAATACAAAGTAGCACTGGGGTTGTGGTTCAGTGGTTGAGTGCCCCTGAGTTCAATCCCCAGTACCAAAAAGAAAGAAAGAAAGAAAAATGGTCCTCCTAACAAATGTGAAGTGATACCATTATACTTTTGATTTGCATTTCCATGGTAACTAAAAATATTGAGCATCATTTCATATACCTGTGGGCCATTTGTATGTCTTTGGAGAAATGTTAAAGTTCTTTTATCTGTTTTTCACTTCGGTGGATAATGATTACTGAGTTAGAGGAGATACTCCTATTTTGAAATTAGCACCTTATCAAATATATGACTTGCAATTGTATTCTCCTATTCTACAAGTTGTCTTTTCATTCTGTTCATTATTTACTGTGTAAAATTTTTTAGTTAGGAGTAGTTCTGCATGTGTATGTTTGCCTTTTTCTGGCCTGTGTTTTTGGTGCCATATCCAAAAAATAATTGTGATAATCAATGCCAAGAAAATTTCCCCCTAGGTTTTCTTCTAAGAATTTCAGAGGTTTTCCATCTTATATGTAAATCCTTCATCCACCAAAAGTTAATTATTTTATTTAGTGTAAGGCAGGTACCCAATTTCAACTTTTGTATATAGATGTCAATATTTTCCAATATAGTTGCCAGAGTCAATTCTTTCCCCATTGTGTGTTCTCCTTTATCAAAGATGAATTTTTTTTTTGTAAAAAACAAATGGCCATTGGAAGTTTGGCTGGCAGAGCATTGTACCTATAGAAATCATTGAGTGATTTGAATATACAGTATCTGTTTCTATTTCTATTAGTTCATTTTCCATTGCTGTGAAAATCAATTTAAAAGAAGGACTAATTTATTTTGGCTTATGCTTTCACAGGTTTCAGTCAATGACCACTTGGTCCTGTTGCCTTGAGCTTGTGGCAAGGCAGTATATCATTGCAGGGAGTGTGTACTGGAGGTAAGTCATTAACTCATTGTGGTTGGGAGTTAAGAGGAGGGAGAAAGATCCAGGGTTCAAATATCTCTTTCAAGGACATGACACAATTACCCTCCACTAGTCCAAACTCACTAAAAGTTTTACCACCTTCCAATAGCACTATCAACTAGGATCAAACCTTTGGTATATAGACCTATGGGGAGTATTTAAGATCCAAATCATAAGAAGTACTAAGTCTTCCAATCCTTGAATATGGGATGTTTTTCCTTTAGCTTGTGCCTTTATTAATATCTCTCAACAATGTTTTATAGACCTAAGTGCAAAAGTTACCTCCTTGGTTAAGTTTCTTCCTAAGCATTCTATTCTTTTATATGTAATTGTTTTTATTAACTTTTGAAACTTGGTTCTTATTGTATAGAAATGCTACTAATTATTCTATGTTAACTTTTTTATCTTTCTACTGTACATAATTGATTTATATGCTCTAAGAATTTTTAGAGGAGTTTTTAAAAATTTTCTCTCTATAAAACAATGTCAACTGGGAAAGAGAGAAAAGGAAAGAAAGAAAAAGAAAAAAGACAACTTCAAGTCTTCTCTCTTTTCTTCTTTGGGTGTATTTTAGTTCTTTTTCTTACTGAATTACTTTGAGAACTACAACCCATAATATGTTAAAAAGTGTGAGCACACATGCTGGTCTTGCTCCTGATCTTAAAAGGAAAGCTTTCAAATTTTCACCATTGAATATGATGTTAACTGTGGGCTTGTGATATATTGCCTTCATTTTGTTAAAGTAAATTTCTTCCACACCTAATTTGGTGAGAATTGATACAGTGAAAGGGTAATTAATTTTGTCAACTGCCTTTTCTTAATCTGTTTATATGATTATATAGATTTTTCCCTTATTCTGTTAATATGATGTATCATATTTAATGATTTGCATATGCTGAAACATCCCTGCATCACAGAAATAAATCCTACTTGATCATGTTATAAGACCCTTTTAGTGTGCTATCACCTTTGGCTCACAGATATGTTGAAGAGAAATAATTCATCTACATTTATTAGTTTCCTTTCCATATACAATTTCATTTCCTCATTTTGTACCTGTCTGAATTAGGTGTAAGGATAATGCTTGCCTCATAAAGTAAGATAAGAGCTGTTCTGTCCTCTTCAATCTTTTTGAAGAATTTGAGGAGTATTGGTATTAATTTTTTTAACTTTTATTTATTTTTTATTGATAATTTTTGACAGTGATAAATATTTTTTAAAATTCTTTTCATACCTGTATATAGGGTAATAATGTTTGTCTCAATTTACCATTCTTCCCATCTCCACTCTCCCCACTCCTCCCCTCACTCCTCTCTGTACAAGCAAAAGTTCCTTCTACTTCCCTACCAACCTCCCACTCTGGATCAGCATCTGCTTTTCAGCAAAAACATTCGGCATTTGGTTTTTTGGGACTGGCTTATTTTATTTAGCATGGTATTCACCAGTTTCATCCATTTACCTGCAAAAGTCATAATTTCATTCTTCTTTAAGGCTGAGTAATATTCCATTGTGTATATGTACCACATTTTCTTTATCCATTCATCTGTTGAAGGGCATCTAGGTTGGTTCCATAGCTTCACTATTATGAATTGAGCTGCTATAAACATTGATGAGGCTGCCTCACTATAGTATGCTGATTTTAAGTCCTTTGGGTATATAATGAGGAGTGGGATAGCTGGGTCAAATGGTGGTTCCATTCCAAGTTTTCTTAGGAATTTCCAGACTGCTTTTCAAAGTGGTTTCACCAATCTGCAGCCCCACCAACAATGTATGAGTGTACCTTTTTGTCCACATCCTTGCCAACACTTATTATTGCTTGTATTCTTAATAATTGCCATTCTGCCTGGAGTGAGATGAAATCTTACAGCAGTATTGATTTGCATTTCTCTAATTTCAAGAAATAATAAACATTTTTTCATGTTTGTTGATTGATTGTATTTCATTTGTGAAGTGTCTGTTCAGTTCCTTATCCCATTTATTTTTGGGTTATTTGTTTTTGTGGTCTTAAATGTTTTGAGTTCTTTATATATTTTGGAGATTAGTGCTCTATCTGAGGTGCATGTGGTAAATATTTTTTCCAATTATGTAGACTTTCTCTTCACATTATTGATTGTTTCCTTTGCTGAGAAGATTTTTTTTTTAGTTTGAATACATCCCATTTATTGATTCTTGATTTTACTTCTTTCACTTTAGGAGTCTTGCTAAGGAGTCAGGTCCTAGACTGATAGGGACTCTGTTTTAGTGCCTACATATTTGATCCACTTTGAGTTTATTTTTGTGCAGGGTAAGAGATGGAGGTTTAATTTCAGTTTGTTACATATGGCTTTCCAGTTTTCCCAGCACCATTTGTTGAATAGGCTATCTTTTCTCTGATGTATATTTTTGGCACCTTTGTATAGTATGAGATAACCATATTTATTTGGGAGTGTCTCTGTGTCTTCAATTTTGTACTGTTGGAATACATGCCTGTTTTGGTGCCAATTCCATGTCATATTTGTTACCATTGCTCTGTATTATAGTTTAAGGAAGGTCTGGTAGTGTGATGCCTCCTGCTTCACTCTTCTTGCTAAGAATTGTCTTGACTATTTTGGGTCTCTCATTTTTCCAAATGAATTTTATGATTGCTTTTTCAATTTCTATGAAGAATGTTATTGGGATTTTAATTAGAATTGTATTAAATCTGTGTAACACTTTTGATAGTATGGTCATTTTGACAATATTAATTCTGCCTATGCAAGAACATGGGAAATCTTACCATCTTTTAAGGTCTTCTTTATTTCTTTAGTGTTCTGTACATTTAATTGTAGAACTCTTTCACCTCTTTTGTTAGATTGATTCCTAAGTATATTATTTTTGTTGAGGCTATGGTGAATGGGCTAGTTTTCCTAATTTCTCTTGCAGTGGATTTGTCACGTATGTATAGAAATGCATTTGATTTATGAGTATTGATTTTATATCCTGCTACTTTACTGAATTCACATATGACTCTAGAAGTTTTCTGGTGGAATTTTTTGAATCTTCTAAATATAGAATCATATCATAAGCAAATAGCAATAATTTGAGTTCTTTTCCTATTCATATCCCTTTAATTTCTTTCATCTGTCTGATTTCTCTCACTAGAGTTTCAAGGGCAATACTGAATGGATGTGATGAAAGACGGCATCCCTATCTTGTTCCAGTTTTTAGGGGGAATATTTTCAATTTTTCTCCATTTAGAATGATGTTGACAATGGGCTTAGCATACACAGCTTTTACAATGTTGAGGTATGTTCCTGCTATCCTTGGTTATTCTAGCGTTTTGAACATAAAGGGGTGCTGTGTTTTGTGAAATGCTTTCTCTGCATCTATTGAGATAAACATATGATTCTTGTATTTAAGTTTATTGATGTGATGTATTACGTTTATTGATTTCTGTATTTTGAACCAACCTTGCATTTCAGGGATGAACCCCATTTGATCATGGTGCACTATCTTTTAAGTATATTTTAGTATGCAATTTGCCATAATTTTATTGAGAATTTTTGTGTCTATATTCATGAGAGATATTGGTCTGAAGTTTTCTTTCCTTGATACATCTTTGGTTTTCCTATAAGGGTGATATTAACCTCATAGAATGAGCTTGGAACGGTTCCCTCCTTTTCTATTTCATGGAATAATTTGAGTAGTATTGATGTTAATTCTTCTTTGAAGGTCTTGTAGAACTCAGCTGAGAATTTGTCTGGTCCTGGGCTTTTCCTGATTTGTAGGCTTTTGATGCCATCTTCTATTTCTTTGCTTGAAATTGATCTGTTTAAATTTTGTATATCTTCCTGCATCCGGTGGATATATCATATGTCTGTAGAAATTTGTTGATGTCTTCAAGTTTTTCTATTTTATTTGAGTATAAATTTTCAAAATAATTTCTAATAATCTTCTATATTTCAGTCGTATTTGTCATGATATTTCCTTTTTCATCACAAATTTTAATAATTTGAGTTTTCTCTCTCTCTTTGTTAGTTTGGTTAAAGTTTTAACAATTTATTTATTTTTCAAAGAACCAAATTTTGGTTTGTCAATTTTTCAAATTGTTTCTTTTGTTTCAATTTCATTGATTTCTGTTCTGATTTTAATTATTTCCTGTCTTCTGCTGCTTTTGGTGTTGATTTGTTCTTCTTTTTCTAGGGATTCGAGATGTAATGTTAGGTAATTTATTTGTTGACTTTTTATTTTTTTAATGTATGAGTTCAATGCAATGAACTTTCCTCTTAGCACTGCCTTCATAGTGTCCCACAGATTTTGATATGTTGTATCAGTGTTCTCATTTACCTCTAAGTATCTTTTGATTTCCTCCTTGATTTTTCTTTTATCCATTCATCACTCAATAATGTGCTATTTAGTCTCCAGGTGTTGGAGTAGTTTCTATTAATTATTTTGTCATTGATTTCTAATTTTATTCCACTATGATCTGATAGAATTCAGGGTAGTATTTCTATTTTTTTTTTTTTTTTGTATTTGCTGTGAGTTGCTTTGTGGCATACATTATGGTCTATTTTAGAGAAGTATCCATGTGCTGCTGAGAAGAAAGTGTATTCACTTGATGATGGATGAAATACTCTCTATATATCTGTTAAGTCTAAATAATTGTGTCATTTAATTCTATAGTTTTGTTGTTTAGTTTTTTTTTTTTTCACCCCCCAGTGGAATTGGTTTAGATTTCTTTTTTTTTTTTATTTCATCTATTTATTTATTTATTTATTTTTAAAGGGCATTCTTTTTTTTTCTTTTTTTTTATTGTGAACAAATGGGATACATGTTCTTTCTCTGTTTGTACATAGAGTAAAGGCATACCATTTGTGTAATCATATGTTTACATAGGGTGATGTTGGTTGATTCATTCTGTTATTTTTTCCCCTTCCCCCCACCCCTCCCATCCCTCTTTTTCCTCTACACAGTCCTTCCTTCCCCCATTCTTGCCCCCCTCCCTAACCCTCACTCTAACCCTAAAACTAACCCCTCCCACGCCCCATTATGTATCATCATCCACTTATCAGCGAGATCATTCTTCCTTTGGTTTGTTGAGATTGGCTTATCTCACTTAGCATGATATTCTCTAATTTCATCCATTTGCTTGCAAATGCCATAATTTTATCATTCTTTATGGCTGAGTAATATTCCATTGTATATATATGCCACAGTTTCTTTATCCATTCATCAAATGAAGGGCATCTAGGTTGGTTCCACAATCTGGCTATGGTGAATTGAGCAGCAATGAACATTGATGTGGCTGTATCTCTGTAGTATGCTGATTTTAAGTCCTTTGGGTATAGGCCAAGGAGTGGGATAGCTGGGTCAAATGGTAGTTCCATTCCAAGTTTTTTAAGGAATCTCCATACTGCCTTCCAGAGTGGTTGCACTAATTTGCAACCCCACCAGCAATGTATGAGTGTACCTTTTTCCCCACATCCTCGCCAACACCTGTTGTTGCTTGTGTTCTTGATAATCGCCATTCTAATTGGGGTGAGATGGAATCTTAGGGTGGTTTTGATTTGCATTTCTTTTATTACTAGAGATGTTGAACATTTTTCCATATGTTTGTTGATTGTTTGTAGGTCTTCTTCTGTGAAGTGTCTGTTCATTTCCTTAGACCATTTGTCGATTGGATTATTTGTAGTCTTGGTGTTGAGTTTTTTGAGTTCTTTATAGATTATGGAGATTAGTGCTCTATCTGAAGTATGAGTGGCAAAGATTTTCTCCCAGTATGTAGGCTCTTTCGTCACATTGCTGATAGTTTCCTTTGCTGAGAGAAAGCTTTTTAGTTTGAATCTATCCCAGTTGTTGATTCTTGCTTTTATTTCTTGTGCTATGGGAGTCCTGTTGAGAAGTCTGGTCCTAAGCCGACATGTTGAAGCTCTGGACCTACTTTTTCTTCTATAAGATGCAGGGTCTCTGGTCTGATTCCGAGGTCCTTAATCCATTTTGAGTTTAGTTTTGTGCACGGTGACAGATATGGGTTTATTTTCATTTTGTTGCATATGGATTTCCAATTTTCCCAGCACCATTTATTGAAGAGGCTATCTTTTCTCCATTGCATATTTTTGGCCCCTTTGTCTAGTATGAGGAAATTATATTTGTTTGGGTTTGTGTCCGTGTCCTCTATTCTGTACCATTGATCTACCTGTCTATTTTGGTACCACTACCATGCTGTTTTTGTTACTATTGCTTTGTAGTACAGTTGAAGTTCAAGTATTGCAATACCCCCTGCTTCATTTTTCCTGCGAAGGATTGCTTTAGCAATTCTGGGTTTCTTATTCTTCCAGATGAATTTCATGATTGCTTGTTCTACTTCTGTAAGGTACATCGTTGGGATTTTAATTGGAATTGCATTGAATCTGTATAGCACTTTTGGTAGTATGGCCATTTTGACAATATTAATTCTGCCTATCCAGGAACATGGGAGATCGTTCCATCTTCTAAGGTGTTCCTTAATTTCTTTCTCTAGTGTTCTGTAGTTCTCACTGTAGAGATCTTTCACCTCTTTTGTGAGATTGATTCCCAAGTATTTTATTTTTTTCGAGGCTATTGTGAATGGAGTAGTTTTCCTAACTTCTCTTTCTGAAGATTCATCACTTATGTATAAAAATGCATTGGATTTATGAGCATTGATCTTGTATCCTGCTACTTTACTGAATTCACTTATGAGTTCTAAGAGTTTTCTGGTGGAATTTCCTGGTTCCTCTAAGTATACAATCATATCATCTGCAAATAGAGATAGTTTGAGTTCTTCTTTTCCTATTCGTATCCCTTTAATTTCTTTGGTCTGTCGAATTGCTCTGGCTAGACTTTCAAGGACGATATTGAATAGAAGTGGTGAAAGAGGGCATCCCTGCCTTGTTTCAGTTTTTAGAGGGAATGCTTTCAGTTTTTCACCATTTAGAATGATATTAGCCATGGGCTTAGCGTAGATGGCCTTTACAATGTTAAGGAATGTTCCCACTATCCCTATTTTTTCTAGTGTTTTGAGCATGAAGGGGTGCTGTATTTTATCGAATGCTTTTTCTGCATCTATCGAAATAATCATGTGATTCTTGACTTTAAGTCTGTTGATATGGTGAATTACATTTATTGATTTCCTGATGTTGAACCAACCTTGCATCCCTGGGATGAAACCCACTTGATCATGATGCACTATCTCTTTAATACACTTTTGTATGCGATTTGCTAAAATTTTGTTGAGAATTTTTGCGTTGATGTTCATTAAGGATATTGGTCTGAAATTTTCTTTCCTCGATGTGTCTCTGTCTGGTTTAGGTATCAGGATGATATTGGCTTCGTAGAATGAGTTTGGGAGGGTTCCCTCCTCTTCTATTTCATGGAATACTTTGAAAAGTATTGGAATGAGCTCTTCTTTAAAGGTTTTGTAGAACTCGGCTGAGAACCCATCAGGTCCTGGACTTTTCTTTGTTGGTAGGCTTTTGATGACTTCTTCTATTTCATTACTTGAAATTGGTCTATTTAAATTGTGTATGTCCTCCTCGTTTAGTTTAGGCAATTCATAGGTCTCTAGAAACTTGTTGATATCTTCGAAATTTTCTATTTTGCTGGAATATAGATTTTCAAAATAGCTTCTAATTATGTTTTGTATTTCAGTCGTGTCTGTTGTGATATTTCCTTGTTCATTCCGAATTTTGGTGATTTGGGTTTTCTCTCGTCTTCTCTTTGTTAGTGTGGCTAAAGGTTTATCAATTTTGTTTATTTTTTCTAAGAACCAACTATTTATTTTGTCAATTTTTTGTATTGTTTCTTTCGTTTCAATTTTGTTGATTTCAGCTCTGAGTTTAACTATTTTCTGTCTTCTACTACTTTTGGTGTTGGTCTGTTCTTCTTTTTCTAGGGCTTTGAGCTGTAGTGTTAGGTCATTTATTTTTTGAGTTTTACTTCTTTTATTAAATGCGCTCCATGAAATAAATCTTCCTCTAAGTACCGCTTTCATAGTGTCCCAGAGATTTTGATACGATGTTTCTTTGTCCTGGTTTACCTGTAAGAATTTTTTAATTTCCTTCCTAATATCTTCTGTTATCCATTCCTCATATAATAGCATATTGTTTAATCTCCAGGTGTTGGAGTAATTTCTGTTTTTTGCTCTTTCATTTATTTCTAGTTTCAATCCATTATGGTCTGATAAAATACAAGGAAGTGTCTCTATCTTCTTGTATTTGCTAACATTAGCTTTGTGGCATAATATATGGTCTATTTTAGAGAAGGATCCATGTGCTGCTGAGAAGAAAGTGTATTCACTCTTCGTTGGATGGTATATTCTATAAATGTCTGTTAAGTCTAAATTATTGATTGTGTTATTGAGATCTATGGTTTCTTTGTTCAATTTTTGTTTGGAAGATCTGTCCAGTGGTGAGAGAGGCGTGTTAAAATCACCTAGTATTATTGTATTGTGGTCTATTTGGTTTCTGAGATTGAGAAGGATTTGTTTGACATACATGGGTGAGCCACTGTTTGGGGCATAGATATTTATGATTGGTATATCTTGCTGATTTATGGTTCCCTTAAGCATTATGAAATGTCCTTCTTTATCCCTTCTGATTAACTTTGGCTTGAAGTCCACTTTATCTGAAATGAGGATGGATACCCCAGCTTTTTTGCTGAGTCTATGTGCATGATAAGTTTTTTCCCATCCTTTCACCTTTAGTCTATGGGTATCTCTTTCTAAGAGATGAGTCTCTTACAGGCAACATATTGTTGGATCTTTCTTTTTAATCCAGTCTGCCAGTCTATGTCTTTTGATTGATGAATTCAGGCCGTTAATATTCAGGGTTATTATTGAGATATGATTTGTATTCCCGGTCATTTGGTTCATATTTAAAATTTTATTTATTTATTTATTTATTTTTTGACACATCTTGGTTCCTCCTTTATTTGGCAGTTCCTTTAGGGTAATTCCTCCCTTTGCTGCTATGCTTCTTTGTTTTTTATCTCTTCCTCATGAAAGATTTTGCTGAGAATGTTCTGTAATGCTGGATTTCTTTTTGTAAATTCTTTTAGCTTTTGTTTATCATGGAATGATTTTATTTCGTCGTCAAATTTGAAGGTAAGTTTTGCTGGGTATAAGATTCTTGGTTGGCATCCATTTTCTTTCAGAGCTTGAAAAATGTTGCTCCAGGCCCTTCTAGCTTTTAGGGTCTGGATTGAAAAATCTGCTGACCTAACACTACAGCTCAAAGCCCTAGAAAAAGAAGAACAGACCAACAGCAAAAGTATTAGAAGACAGGAAATAGTTAAACTCAGAGCTGAAATCAACGAAATTGAAACAAAAGAAACAATACAAAAAATTGACAAAATAAATAGTTGGTTCTTAGAAAAAATAAACAAAATTGATAAACCTTTAGCCACACTAACAAAGAGAACACGAGAGAAAACCCAAATCACCAAAATTCAGAATGAACAAGGAAATATCACAACAGACATGACTGAAATACAAAACATAATTAGAAGCTATTTTGAAAATCTATACTCCAAAAAAATAGAAAATTTCGAAGATATCAACAGGTTTCTAGAGACATATGAATTGCCTAAACTGAAGGAGGAGGACAAACACAATTTAAATAGACCAATTTCAAGTAATGAAATAGAAGAAGTCATCAATAGCCTACCAACAAAGAAAAGTCCAGGACCAGATGGGTTCTCAGCCGAGTTCTACAAAACCTTTAAAGAAGAGCTCATTCCAATACTTCTCAAAGTATTCCATAAAATAGAAGAGGAGGGAACCCTCCCAAACTCATTCTATGAAGCCAATATTACCCTGATACCTAAACCAGACAGAGACACATCAAGGAAAGAAAATTTCAGACCAATATCCTTAATGAACATCAACGCAAAAATTCTCAACAAAATTTTAGCAAATCGCATACAAAAACATATTAAAAAGATAGTGCACCATGATCAAGTGGGTTTCATCCCAGGGATGCAAGGTTGGTTCAACATCAGGAAATCAATAAATGTAATTCACCATATCAATAGACTTAAAGTCAAGAATCACATGATTATTTCGATAGATGCAGAAAAAGCATTCGATAAAATACAGCACCCCTTCATGCTCAAAACACTAGAAAAAATAGGGATAGTGGGAACATTCCTTAACATTGTAAAGGCCATCTACGCTAAGCCCATGGCTAATATCATTCTAAATGGTGAAAAACTGAAAGCATTCCCTCTAAAAACTGAAACAAGGCAGGGATGCCCTCTTTCACCACTTCTATTCAATATCGTCCTTGAAAGTCTAGCCAGAGCAATTCGACAGACCAAAGAAATTAAAGGGATACGAATAGGAAAAGAAGAACTCAAACTATCTCTATTTGCAGATGATATGATTGTATACTTAGAGGAACCAGGAAATTCCACCAGAAAACTTTTAGATCTCATAAGTGAATTCAGTAAAGTAGTGGGATATAAGATCAATGTACATAAATCCAAGGCATTTTTATACATAAGCGATGAATCTTCTGAAAGAGAAATCAGGAAAACTACCCCATTCACAATAACCTCGAAAAAAATAAAATACTTGGGAATCAATCTCACAAAAGAGGTGAAAGACCTCTACAATGAGAACTACAGAACACTAAAGAAAGAAATTAAAGAAAACCTTAGAAGATGGAAAGATCTCCCATGTTCTTGGATAGGAAGAATTAATATTGTCAAAATGGCCATACTACCAAAAGTGCTATACAGATTCAATGCAATTCCAATTAAAATCCCAATGATGTACCTTACAGAAATAGAGCAAGCAATTATGAAATTCATCTGGAAGAATAAATAACCCAGAATAGCTAAAGCAATCCTTGGCAGAAAGAGTGAAGCAGGGGGTATTGCAATACCAGATCTTCAACTCTACTACAAAGCAATAGTAACAAAAACAGCATGGTATTGGTACCAAAATAGAAAGGTGGATCAATGGTACAGAATAGAGGACACGGACACAAACCCAAATAAATACAATTTTCTCATACTAGACAAAGGGGCCAAAAATATGCAATGGAGAAAAGATAGCCTCTTCAACAAATGGTGCTGGGAGAATTGGAAATCCATATGCAACAGAATGAAACTAAACCCATATCTCTCACCATGCACAAAACTAAACTCAAAATGGATTAAGGATCTCAGAATCAGACCAGAGACCTTGCATCTTATAGAAGAAAAAGTAGATCCAGAGCTTCAACATGTCGGCTTAGGACCAGACTTCCTCAACAGGTCTCCCATAGCACAAGAAATAAAAGCAAGAATTAATAACTGGGATAGATTCAAACTAAAAAGCTTTCTCTCAGCAAAGGAAACTGTCAGCAATGCGAAGAAAGAACCTACAGAGTGGGAGAAAATCTTTGCCAATCATACTTCAGATAGAGCACTAATCTCCAGAATCTATAAAGAACTCAAAAAACTCAACACCAAGACTACAAATAACCCAATCGACAAATGGTCTAAGGAAATGAACAGACACTTCACAGAAGAAGATCTACAAACAATCAACAAACATATGGAAAAATGTTCAACATCTCTAGTAATAAGAGAAATGCAAATCAAAACCACCCTAAGATTCCATCTCACCCCAATTAGAATGGCGATTATCAAGAATACAAGCAACAACAGGTGTTGGCGAGGATGTGGGGAGAAAGGTACACTCATACATTGCTGATGGGTCTGCAAATTAGTGCAACCACTCTGGAAAGCAGTGTGGAGACTCCTTAGAAAACTTGGAATGGAACCACCATTTGACCCAGCTATCCCACTCCTTGGCCTATACCCAAAGGACTTAAAATCAGCATATTACAGAGATACAGCCACATCAATGTTCATAGCTGCTCAGTTCACAATAACCAGATTGTGGAGCCAACCTAGATGTCCTTCAATTGATGAATGGATAAAGAAACTGTGGTATATATATATACAATGGAATATTACTCAGCCATAAAGAATGATAAAATTATGGCATTTGCAGGCAAATGGATGAAACTGGAGAATATCATGCTAAGTGAGATAAGCCAATCTCAAAAAACCAAAGGATGAATGATATCGCTAATAAGTGGATGATGACACATAATGGGGTGTGGGAGGTGTTAGTGTTAGGGTTAGAGTTAGGGCTAGGGAGGGGGGCAAGAATGGAGGAAGGAAGGACTGTATAGAGGGAAAAGAGGGGTGGGAGGGGGGGGAATGGAAAAAAATAACAGAATGAATCAAACAACATTACCCTATGTAAATTTATGATTACACAAATGGTATGCCTTTACGCCATGTACAAACAGAGAAACTTCATGTATCCCATTTGTTTACAATAAAAAAAAAAATTTCCGTCTCTTTATTAAGGTAACCTTTCACTTCCTGTATTTTCTCTCCAATACCATATTTTATTTCAAATATCAATATAACTATGTATTTTTTGAACTCCATCTCTGACATTCTTCTACTGTGATGTCTATGAATTCTATTGTTGAAATATCTTCGTTTGTTTGAGACACTTTGTTCCCTTTTTTTTTCATGTTGTTTGTGTGTCTTCTCATGTAGCAGTACAGAGCTGAGGCAGTACAGATTCTACCCTGTAGTCTTTTAGTGTCCCTGAATGTTTCTAGTACCTCAACTTTAGGGGAGAGACCAATAGCAACCACACCCAATGCAAGTGACATACCACCTTAAAACAAATGACTCCTATTAAGGCATCTACAGTTTTGTCGCAATAGACAGAAATGAAATGTTCAATTTTTTAAATAATATAAACAGTAAGTTTGCTAAAAAGGTTTGTTGTTTCAAATGATGGACAATGAGGAAAGAGAAGTAGTGTAAGATGTGATGTTTATGAGGGAGAGGGAGAGAAGATAGAGGTAAAAAGTTATAGTAAGGGCAAGGGAGGAATTAATAGAGGTTGGCTGAAAGTATGAGAGAAGTGAGAAAGAGAATCTAGAGAGACAGGTGACAGAAAAAATATGTACTTTCTTTTAAAAAAAGTAAAAATATAGGAATACACAACAAAAGTTTGATATACTATTCAGACATCCATTCCTCAATAAGTTGATGCATGAAAAATATTTGGATTCAAAGATGGTAGACGTGTAAGAAAGAGGGTGAAATAAATAAAGGAGGAAGTTCTCAATAGAAAATTGAATGATTACTTCTGTTAGCTTTCAAAAATGTTCTCAGTTCCCTTCTTCACCAATAAGTGGAGTTGTCTGAAGTTTGGTGTTAACTCCAGTCCAGTGGGTGCCAGATCAGTTGGGTGGGTGAACTGATAGCAAGTTGCCCTCACACCCTCTTACAGACTTCCCACCCAATGTAGCTTATCCCTTCTGTCCCTTCACACCTGAGGACTCACTGAGCTGGAGAGAGCTGTTTTCTCCAGTTTCTTCAACCTGTGCTGCCCCCAGGGAACTACTTCTAGTCTCTGACTTTCCAAAGGCTTGCTGTACCTAGACTGGTCCATGCAAACCCAGCTGCAATCTTATGAACCTTGGCTTCAGCTTCCCTAGGCCCTATCTTGCTACAGTCCTAAGATCTCATTGCTTTTTCAACTTGCAGACAGACCACTAGGCATGCACTCACATAAAGGAGTGACCCTGCAAAGAGGCAGCCAAGCAGAAAGATCTCAGGTGCATCCAGACCTGTAGGTACCTCAATGTATCTCCAGGCCCTGGTCTGAGTCTTCAGGCAGAGGTGGCCATGCTGTGAGATGGCAGTGGCCATGTGGCAAACCTGCAGGTCTTTGCCATTGTCCCAAAATGGTGTCAGCCAGGTGAGTACTGTGGCAATAGACTTCCAGGTAACAGTGAGCAGCAGTTGATCCACTGGTGGTCTGCGGGTGGTCTGCAGGCTACAGGTGACTGATCAGTGCATGGATGTTGGGGAGTGGGCAATGGGTAGGTGAAAGGTGGATGATGGGCAAATGAAGAATGATAGGCAGCAGTGAGTGATCTGCACTCAAAAAGCAGATGATA
Organism: Sciurus carolinensis; assembly: GCF_902686445.1. Taxonomy (NCBI): domain Eukaryota; kingdom Metazoa; phylum Chordata; class Mammalia; order Rodentia; family Sciuridae; genus Sciurus; species Sciurus carolinensis. The sequence continues at coordinate 61,151,114 of NC_062232.1, read as the reverse complement.
TGCTGGCAAACAGTGAGTGATTGCCATGGGCGAATGGGGTAAACAGCAGGGGATGGATGAGTAATAAAGACTGCCTCACAGAGAAAGAGAATTTCCTCTGCTTGTATCCCAAGTTACAGAGTGACCAGGAATACAGCCTCCCTCTAGTCCAACATCTTGGATCTCCTCTGAGTATTGGTAATAATTCTAACTTAAACATTCAGTAGCATTCACTACTGAATCTATCTGATTTTTTGTTTAATGGGAGATTTTATAAAAAACATTTTTACTGATACATAAAAAGTTAAAAATTGTACTTATCAATTGGTTACATTGTAATGTTTTGATACATATAAATATAATGCAAATCTTAAATCAGGGAACACATACATATATCCTCAAATGTTTATTAAAATTTTATGGTGAAAATTTTCGAATGCATTTCTTCTAGGTTTTTCAAATGTGCAGGAAATTATTTTTATATATAGTCTAAACTAATGTGCAATAGCACACCAGAACTTCTTTCTCATATTTAACTGTAATGTAGTACACATTGGTCAACCTTTCCCCAGTCTTCTCCCCATTCTTCCCAGCATCTGGTAAAACCATTCTACTCAAATTCTATGAGATCAACATTCTAACCTAGATTCCACACATGAGTGAGGTGCTTATATTTTGCCTGACTTATTTGACTTAACATAATGATTGCCAGCTCCATCCATCCTTTGATAATGATGGTATTTCATTCTTTTTAATTGCTAAATGGTATTCTATTTGTACTTGCACCACATTTTATTTATCCATTCATTAGTTGATGGATGACACTGTTTTGTTTTGTTTTCCAATTTTGTATCTATTGTGAGTAGTGTTGCACTAATATAAGAGTCAGGTATTTTTGATAGAGTCATTTTATTTCAGGAGTGGAATTGCTGTTACATATAGTAATTTTACTTTTAATTTTTTGAGAAATCTTCACACTTGTTTTTCATAATAGCTTCACTTATTTACATTTCCAGCAAAAGTGTAGAAGGGTCACTTTTCTGTGCATCTTTACCTGCACTTGATATCCGTAGTCTTTTTGATAATAGCCTGTCTTTCTAGGGTAAGGTGATAGCTCACTGTGGCTTCCATCTTCATTTCCCTGATGATTAGGGTATTGAGCATCTTTTCCTATATATGTTGGTCACTTGTATATTTTATTTTGAAAATATCAAGTTACATCTATTGCCAATTTTCAGTAAGGTTATTATTATTATTATTATTGGCTATACAGTTTATTGAATTCCTTATATATTCTGGATATCAAGCCCGTGTCAGACATATAGTTTGAAAACACTTTCTCCTATTCTGAAGTTTGTCACTTCATTTTATTGACTGTTTCCTTTCCTGTGCAGAAACTTTTTAGTTTGATTTAATCCCATTTGTCTATTTTTTTTTAATTTTAATTTTTTTTTTGAGTTTTGGGTCTCTTTAGAAATTTCTTGCCCATTCCAATTTTCTTATGTGTTTCCTTCTAACATTTTCATAGTTTCTGGTATTACATTTAGATATATAATCCATTTCAAGTTGATTTTTGTAACTGGTGAGGAATATAGTTTTATTCTTCTTCATGTGAATATTCATTTCTCCTAGAACAATTTATTGCAAAGATTGTCCTTTCTATTGTGCATGATCTTAGTAATTTTGTCCAAAGTCAGTTATCTCTAGAACCCTGGATTTACTTCTAGGCTCTCTATTCTGTTCCATTGGTTCATGTGTCTCTTATTATGCCCATAACATGAAATTTTGGTTAAAATAGTTTTGTAGTATATTTTGGAATTAAGTAGTATAATGCCTCCAGCATTGTTCTTTTTGCTCAAGATTTCTTTTTGACCATTATGGGTTTTTTATGGTTGCCTATAAATTTTAGGACTGATTTTTCTAGTTCCATGAAATTTTGATAGAGATTTAAGGAATCCGTAGATCTCTTTGGTTAGCATGGACATTTCAGAAATATATATTTTTCCCATCCATGAAAATTGAATGTTTTTCAATATTTTAAATCCTCTTAAATTTCTTTCATCAGTATTTTAATTAATTATTTTTGTAAATACCTTTCTAATCTTTAGTTAAGTTTATTCCCAAGTGTTCCATATTAGAAGCTCCTGTAAATGCAATTTTTCTTGAGTTGTATTTTAGATTTAGCTAAGTCACTATTTTCATGTAGAAACATTATTTTTCATGTTAGTTTTATATCTTGCAACTTTAATGAATTATTTATTATTATAACAGGGTTTTTTTTTTTGTTTTGTGGAGTTTTAGTTATTTTCCATATATAAGATTGTATCATCTGAAAACCAAAAATTTAACTTCCTCTTTCCTAATGTGGAGGACTTTTCTTTCTTTCTTTGAATTTGAGTATATAAATTATACAGAATTTAAGGTTTCTTTGTGGCATATTTGTGTATACATAAAACAATTTAATTAATTTACGTCCTTTATATCTTCCCCACACTCTCTTCCTCCCTGTCAGTTATCCCTTTCCCCTACCACGTTTGTCTACCCTCTAATTTCATGAAGTCCATTTTATCCATTCTAATTTCCACATATGAGAAGAAATATGAATTTTGATACTTTTCTGAGTCTGAATTTTTCCACTCAAAATTAGGCACTCTAATTTCATCCATCTTCCTACAAATGACATACTTTCATTCATCTTTATGGCTGAATAAAATTTCTTCATGGTTGTGTGTGTACAACCACAAGGAAAATATATATGTACATATATACTTATATTAATGTAATCCAATATAAATATATGTATATATATATACACACATATATATATTAATTTTCTTTATCTATTCTTCTATTAATGGACAACTAGCAACACAAAAGGAACCAAAGACTCAACCATAAGACCAGAAATTTTACAAATATTAGAAGAAAAAATAGAGAAAAACTTTGACATATAGGAGCAGGCAAAGACTACCTGATTATCATCCCTATAGCTTGGGAAATAAAATAAATGTGGTATATATGAACTATGGCCTTCTACTGAGCTATAAAGAAATATTAAATAATGGCATTTGCCAGTAAATTGATGAAACTGGAGAACATCATGCTAAATGAAATAAGTCAAATTCATATAATTAAGAGTAAAATATTTTCTCTCATATGAGGAAGCAAGAGCAAAACAAGGGAATATAATGGGAGGACACCAGGCAAATGGAAGGGATATCACTGGAGTACAGGACTGGTGTTGAGGGATTAGGGGAGCGATGGGAAAGGGAAGGAACAAAGGAATGAGGTTGACCAAATTATGCTGTGTGCATGTGTGAATATATCATGGTGGATTCCCCATTTATGTATACTTCTTATGTCCCAATTTATAGAAATGATAAATAGATGGGGGAAGGTCAGTGGAATAGAGAATGGTGAATGGAGGCAGGGAGAAGGGAAGGGAGGAAAGAGGTACTGGTGACTGAAGTGGAATAAATTATATTCCATGCATGTATGATTATGTAAAAATGAACCCTACTGTTGTATATAGCTCTAAAACACTAATTAAAACATAAAAACAATATAAACAACAACAAAAACACAATACAAAAGCAGTAAATCCTGGCAAAATACTTATACACTGTTGGTGAGAACATAAATTAGTACAGTCATTCTGGAAATCATTATTGAGGTTCCTCAATATATTAGGAGTACAATCACCATATGACCCAACTATACCACTCCTTGGTAGATCCAAAAGAATTAACATCAGCATTCTATAGTGTTGCATACACACCCATGTTCACAGCAGTGTAATTTACAAGAATGAAGTTAAGGAACCAGTTTATGTATCCTTTGAGAGACAAATCATTAAATAAAATATAGTGCACATACACAAGAAAATTTTATTCATCCATAAAGAAGAAATTATATTATTTACAGGAAAATGGATGGAACTGGAGAGCATCATGTTAAGCAAAATAAGTCAAACTCAGAATGTCCATGATCGTGTGTTTTCTCTCATATGAAGAAGCTAGAGGAATAAAAAGGGGAAAAAAGGATCTCATGAACATAGAAGGGAGACAAGCTGAAGAGAGGATGGGGATAAGGGTATGGGGGAGGGGAGGAAATGGGATGCACTGGGGAATGTAATTGATCAAATTGTGTCATATGCATATACAAATATTTCACAATGAATCCCACTATTATGTATAATTATAATGCACTAATATTTTTTTAAATCTGGGCAAGGTCACATTGAAGGTGACTGGTAGGGCCAAAACCTGGGAAGATACGTGTTTTTCATGCATTCATTAAATATTTATTGAGCTCCTATGTCAGAAAAAAGAGAAATTATTATCTTTGTTTTCTTCAAGCTCATTCAGTTTCCTGAAAAGAGTTGTTTAAAATTCTATGAATTCTCCAACACTTATTATTATCTGCTCAGCACCTTATTTTGAGTATTAGGTGAGGTCATGCTTTCCTGAAAGCTCTTGATCCTTGTTGGTGTGCAATGTCCTCTGGACAATGAAAGCTTAGATATTCATTCCAATCTTTGCATACTTGTTTTGTTTGTGTCTACATGTCTAGAAATTCTGAACAGGGTATTTGTTTTCTCTGAACTTATTGCCACTTTCACTATATTTTAGTCAAGGATTGTGCCTACATCAAACTTTTCAGGGAGTCACCTCCTGGTGTTTGTCACTTTTTCTCTTTTACAGGGCAATTCAAGCCCAGGTTTTCCTTAAATTCATTGCTGGTGTGTTCAGTGTGAATAAGAATAGCACCTACAAAGAGTAGTCCAACTCCATAATCTTCTCCTAAAGTCTGGCGTGATGCAAGTGTTTCATATACAATTGCAAGACTCTGGTCAAGTACTGTGGGGTTCTTCCTGACTCTGGGTAAAGTCAACATTAATGAACCTGACCCTGGCTCTTATATCACACGTATGGTTGTGAATGCCATTGTGCTGTTTTGCCCAAAGCCTGTCAAAACCAGCATAACTCTGCAGTAGGACCAAGGCCCATATTACTATTGGCTGCCTATTGCTGAGGTTAATTCATGGGCCAAAACAACTGAAACCAGTCATGAGTGATGCTACCTGAAATAGAAGTCCAATAGAATGGTACTACATGTTTTTTTCCTACCACTGGAGCTTTCCAGAGGCTGTTTCAGACAGGCCTGTAATTGTGGGTCTTTAAGTTTTTAAGTTTTACCCAGCACTAAGTTTGTCCCAACTCTAAATTTCAATCTAAAGTCTTGTGCTTATTACCTTGCCCTACCTCTGGAAAATGGGGTCTTGCACCATGATATGTTGCCTGATGTTGGGGTCACATTGTTGAAAGCAGTCCCATGGCCACTTAAGCTGATGCTAAGCTGAGTCATTCCTGAACCATTTACCCGCAAGGACCTGCAGAGTCTCAGGAGTATAACAAGTTTGATGCTGCAGGTGGCCATAATGTTGACTGAAATATGAGTCTACTCTATTAGGGCACAGGTATCTACCTGCTGCTCTGACAGTTCTAGAATCCCTTCTGTGAGGACTGGTCTGCTGAATGTTGTGCTTTCCAAAACTGGGGAACAGGTGGGGAATACGGTACTTTGGCCACAGAGCTGATGGTAAACTGTTTCACATCTGGGCACCACTCTCACAAATAATTGCACATACCTTAGAGAAGATCAGGTATGCCGTGGACCCACTCCTAGCCTAGAAATTGTAAAGGACAAATATGAATTCTGTCATACTAGGGCAAAGGTCTCCTACTGATTCTGAGACAAGTCTAGAGGATCTGATATGAGCTGTGCCCTAAATATGTTGCCTTCAGTTTCTAACATGTGCCAAATCTCATCATGAAGGTCCTAACTCTGGGATCCAGGACAAAGTCACATGATCGTTTTTGTTCTCTGCTCCCTAGGAAAATTTATCTTCATTATGTCACCTGAGGTTGGAAGATAGGTACTGGTAGCAGCCAACTATCTGTCCCAATGCAGTTCTACAAAATTATTCTGTAGATACTGGCTTGGCAATAGGGACTTCATGGCTTGTTCAATGCTGGGTTCCACACTGGTGAGCTTGATATTGTATTTCAAGTCTAAAGCCTGGATTTAATTCTCTCTCACTCCCCTATATTGGATGTTTCACTCTCCAGGCTTGGTTGTTGGAGAGGGGTGACATGGAAAAAATCTTTCCTTCCTGTCTTTTTAAATACGTTTTTTCATGCTTTAAGAGTAAAAGCAGTAAGTATGGTCCCTCACCTTGATTTTCTTGACTCTTCTATAGGTTATTTAGTGCACTGATACGTGTTCGTTTTGGTGTGCCTGTGGGGAAACAATCATGTGAGTATCATTCAACCACCATCTTGTTCTACCTCATCTGTTGGAAGATTTTAAGTTACCAATTCAATATCTTTACTTAATTCTTAAATATTTATATTTTTCTGTTTCTTCATGTTCTAATCTTAGTGGATTGTATCTAGAAAGTACTCATCTTCTTTGTTACTTAATTTTTATGATTCTTCATAGTAATCCTTTATAATCCTTTTTTATTCATGTGGCATCAGTTATAATTTTTCCTCTTTCATATCTGATATTATTAATTAGAGCTTTCTCTTTTTCCCTTGATTAATGTAATTTCTGGTTTCTTGGTTTCTCTTTAAAATATTGACTATATTTTTCTATTGTTTTCCTTGTCTCAAGTGTATTCATTTCTACTATAATTTTATTGTAACCCTTCTTTTGGAAAATTTTGGGTTTAGCTTATTTTTTTAAATGGTTTTCTTGAGGTATAAAGATGTATAAAGATGCTTATTTGAGATCATTCATGTTTACTGTAGCCATTTATTACTAAAAACCTTATATGTTACCTCTTGAGGGAGTTTAACATCTAGTGTTTTGGAAAAAAAAAACAAGCAGTAAAATTACTATATGTATAGGTCATGACAAATTCAATAACAGGAAAAAAAAAACAGAATGACAAATGGAAATAACATTAAGGGGATGATTAGGAAACCTACTTTAGATTGAGTTGTCTGAGAAAAATATGATAAAGCTGAGATACAGAGAATGTGTTCTAAGTAGTCATCTTAAAAGTAGTGAATGAATGTCTCAAGCTAAAATATACAATTGTAAAAATTCTAAGAAAGGAAATATCTTGGCTACTTTAAGATAGTAACAGACCAGCTGTGGCATGTGTAGCAAGTGAGAAGGGAAGGGATATAAGATGAAGTTATAAAAATTAGATCTGCAAATGAAAACTAGCAAAGAGGTTTAAACAGGAGAGTTAAATGATTTAATTAGTATTTAGAGGTAACTTTTCTGGCTACTGTGTGGAGAATAAAATTTTGGAAGAGAAGGCTATCTTGGTAGGCCATAACAGAGCTGGACTATAGCTGTGTCATTAGGCAAAGTAAGAAGTTGTTAAATGTCACATATTTTGGAAGTAGAGTTAAAAAAAAAATCAAAAAACATATGATGAGCCGAGGAAGATAAATTAAGTTAAAACATATTTATGTAGACAGTGAGTACGACAAATTTATAAATAACATAGTAGAACTGTGATAATCAAGAGTAATATAATCATAAAAGCAAAGTGAGGCCAAAATGAAGAAAATAGGGAAATAAATTCCAGGATTTCACAAATATAATGATGGTGCTGCCTAAAATAGTACTAAATTTCCTCTACCATTTCCTTTCATTTAGTCTTAGTCATCTGGCTTCTGTGGCTAGGTTATCTCACATTCCTGCACCTGAGGATGTTCAGTTCACCCTTTCAAAAAAATAAGAACTTAAAATCAGCATACTACAGTATTGCATCCACATCAACATTTACAGCAGCTCGGTTCACAATAGCTAAACTATGGAACCAACCTAGATTCCCTTCAACGGATGAATAGATAAAGAAAATGTGGTACATATACACAATACAATATTACTCAGCCTTAAAGAAGAATGAAATTAACGGCATTTGCAGGTAAATGGATGGAACTAAAGAGTATCATGCTAAATCAAATAAGCCAATTCCAAAAAACCAAAGGCTGAATGTTTTCTCTGATAAGTGAATGATGATACATAATAGGAGCGGGGAGGAGGTAAGGGGAGAATGGAGGAAGGATGGATTGTGTAGAGGGAAATGAGGGGTAAGAAGGAGGTGGGAAAGAAGGAAAGATAATTGAATGAGACAAACATCATTACCCTATGTACAGGTATGATTACACAAACAGTGAGACTCTACATTGTGTACAATCAGAGAAATGAAAAGTTGTACCCCATTTGTGTACATTGAGTCAAAAAAAATTGGGAGCATTATGTCAGTTGTGCTTCAAACATGTGTTCAGTGTTACATTCAATAAATAGAAAACTGAACAAGATTGTATCAAAATATATAAAATAAGCTGATACTTCAGTAATTTATCTTGTGCTTTCTCTAGTTCACAATTAAAGTTCTCCTTTCAAAAGTTATCACTATCCTGTCATCTATCAGCATAAATTAATTTCTTGACTTTTGATCTTTACACAAATTCAAGCATACACCATACATACTTATGTAATTTGTTTCTTTGGCATTACATTTTGTGAGATTCATTTATGCTGTTGCAGGCAACTGTACCTACACTTTCATTACTATATCAGAATCCACTGTATATGTAAAGCTTAATTTGTTTGTATATTCTCTTGTTAATCGACATTTGACTTGTTTACCTTTGGATTAGTATGGGTGCTGATACTGTAAACATTTTTGTATATGCTTTCTTGCTTACATACTCATTTTTACTGTATAAATGAATAGAAGTATAACTTCTTGGCTCATTGACGATGTTCAGTTCAGTGAACACTGCCAATTTTCTAGGGGTGACATCAATTTGCACTCCAAGTATCTGTATATGAAAGACAAAGTTTCTGCACATCCTTGCCAATACATTGCATGGTCAGCCTTTCAATATCAATCATTCTATGATAGTATGAGATGGCATCACATTGAGATTTCTGTTTGAATAGTACTAATTAGTAAAACAGGTTGAGCATATCACATTTGGGTATCTTCTTTTGTAAGGCACATTTTTAAGTATCTTTCTTACTTCTCTTTGGGTAATATGCATTTTGTTGTAGATTTGCAGGAATTATTTTTTATATTATGAATATGAGCCCTGAGTTGCAAACCCCAATGTGACTGACTGTATTGGAACATAAAGTGTTTAAGGAAGCAATTAAGGTTAAATAATTTCAGAAGGGTTGAACCATATCCAGTTGGATTGTCTATATATGAAGAGGAGGAAACACCAGAACTCCTTCTCTTCCGCCACCCCCCACACACACACGTACACACACACGTGCACAGAGGAAAGGCCATGTGCAAACAGTGAATAAGTGGCCACAGGTGATGTTAGTTGGAATTAAATTTGATAGACTGGGTCTGTGTGTCTTATTTTGGTATCTGGGCTGTTCCAGAGACTACCCACAAGAAGACCTGGGGATGGGGATTATGAGGACATGCTCAATGTTAGGTTTCATCAACCTGACAATACATTTTTTCCTTATTATCTTTTCCTTTGCCAAGGGAATGTAGTCTTTTGCAATGATATGCTGCTCAAAATCATGCTGGTATTGGTGAAGGCTGTCCCCTGACCACTTGGGCTGATGTTAAACTGGATTATACCATAATCTCACATTGCATGGTCCTGCATAGTCTCAGGGATACACTGAATCCTAAGCTGTAGCTGGTGGGATTGCAGTCCAAATCATAAGTTCATCTCACCATAGTCCGGACAGTGCTTGTTGCCAAGGCAGGTCTAGAGCTCCATATGGCCCAGTAGTAGCTGTGATTCCTATGGTTGGGAGATAAGTCATGAATAAAGTGCCTTGGTTACCAACGGTGATGCTAAATTGGTTTGTATTTGAGTCTCACAGCTACATGGACCAGCACAACCTTGGGGGAAGAGATGAGCATGTCCCAGGCCCTGTCCAAGGATGATAATGATGCAAGCTAAGATGTAAGTCTGTCCCATTAGTGCACAGAATTCTGCCTAATGCCTGGTTAAGTCTAGAAGTTCTACCTATGAGCTGTGTATATGGCTTTTGATTTCTACTCAATGCTAGGTCTCACGTGGAAAACTGGCACTGTGCTCCAAGACTGAGTAGTGTACTAGCTTTTGTGCCCTGCTTCCCATAAGGTAAAGCCTTCCTTCTTGCTCTGACATCCAAGTTTGGGGGAGGGGCAATAGGAAAACCTGTTTGCTGCCTGACTAATGCAGACCACCAGTCAGCACATGAATATTGACTAATATACTATATAGGTTTTTAAAACTGCTGTTGTTCAATGTAGTAATCTGTACATGCTCATTTTATACAGGTGATTGATGGTACTGTTGAATTCAGGTATATATTGCTGATTTTCTGCCCCTGTGTCTGTTCTTTTCTAATAAAGCTGTGCTGAGACATCAACTATTTATGAATTCACCTAATTCTCATTTTTTTTTCTATTTTGCCTCAGTGATTGGATGTTCTGGTTTTAGAAACAAACTCATTAAGCATTTTGTTTTCAGAATTCAACACTTATTAATTATGTAATACTCCTTAACCCTGATAACTTCTTGGTCTGAAGTCTACTATATCTGAAATTGTTATAACCATTCCCGTTTATTGGGTATTATTAGCATTCATTACTTTTAGTCAACATGTATATTTGTATCAAATCTTATAGACAATGTATAGTTGAGTTGTATTTTTTGATACACACTAACAATCTCTGTCTTTTAATTCACATGTTTATACCACTGAGGTTCAAGATGATTACTGATATATTTGGGTTAAAATCTATGATATTGATTACCATTTTCCACCTGTACATCTAAGTGTCTCTATTTTAGTCTACCACTCTTTTCCTGCCTTTTTGTGATAAAGTTGAGCATTTTATGACACCATTCTCACTCTCTCTCTCTCTCTCTCTCTTGCCTTTTATTTCTTAAATTGGTTGTCCCAGAGTTTAAAATATACATTTACTACTAACTCAAATGTAGTTTTAAATAATAGTATGTGATTTCACACATGGTTCAAGTACTTTGTAAAAACAAAATATGACAAATTCTACCCTCTTATCATCTATATCATTATTATCATTAATTTCAGTTGTACAAAAATTATAATCCTTATATGCATCATTGTCATTATTTTGAACTATTATCTTTTAACAGTTTAATTAAGAATGTGAAAAGTTTTTCTTTTACTCATTCCTTCCCTAATGTTCTTCCTTTCTTTATGTATATTTAAGTGTTTGAACCATACAATTTTTCTTTTTTGTTTGTTTGTTTTCTTTGGACACCAGGGATTTAACTCAGGGGTACTGAACCACTGAGACACATCTCCACCACTTTTTTATATTTTCTTTAGAGATAGGGTCTCATTGAGTTTCTTAGCACCTCACTGTTACTAAGACTGGCTTTGAACTCTTGATCATCCTGCCTCAGTCTCCCAAATCGCTGGGATTACAGGTGTGAGACACTGCACCCAACCAGTTTTTCATTTCTCTGATGAACTTCTTACTGTATTTTTTATTGACATATTTTTTGATTGACATATTTTTGCACATGTTTATGAGGTACAATTTGATTATTGTATTCATTAGTACATTGAATTGTGATCACTTCAGTGTACTTAGCATATCCTTCACTTTAGTGTTTCATAATTTCTTCAAGGTATGCATATTTAAAATCTTCTATTTTGAGATACATAATACATTATTACTAATTATATTCATGTGATTTCTCCATAGAACACCAGTAATTCTTTATGATATTAAAGTCTAACATTTTAACCATTGAGTCATCTATACCTAAATCCTTTGCAGTCACATTTCTCAGTCTCTGGTAGTAATCACTCTACTCTCAAGTTCTATTAGATCAAATTATTTAGATTTCCCTTATGATTGAAGTCATGAAATGTTTGTTCTTTTTGCCTGATTTATTTCAATTAACATAATGTCCTCTTGGTTCATTGTGGAAATTACAGATTTCATACTTTTTATGACTGAATGGTATTCTATTTTGTATGAATACTACAGTTTCTTTATTCATCTAATTTTGGACATTTTCTCTGACAATAAAACTAGATAAAGACACAACAAAAAAGAAAATAAATAGTCCACTATGACTAATGAAAATGATTGAAAAATCCTCAAAAAGTGTTAGAAAACAAGTCAACAATACATTAAAAAGATCTTTCACTATGATCAAGTGGAATCCGTCTTGAGAATTTAAAGATAATTCACCAAATGCAAGTCAATATGTGTAATGCACTTCATTAACAGAACTAATCCATATAATCACTTCACAAGTTGAAGAAAATGGATTTGATGAAATTAAATATCTTTTAATGATAAAAATATGAACATGTTATTATAGAATAAATATTCCACAACACAGTAAAGCTATTAATAATAAGCCAACATATAACATTATCCTGAATGGGAAAAAGCTGAAAGCTTTTTCAGTAAGACAAGGATTTCCATTTTTGCCACTGGTATTGAACATAATACTGAAAGTTCCTGCCAGAGAATTTGGGCAAAAGAAAAAATGCAAATACAGAAGGAAGTCAAACTGCCCTTGTTTGCAGACAACATCCCCCACAATCCCCTTTTTCTACTCCACTGATTTTTATTCTATTTTGATAGAATATGCCCAACACAAATATATTTCTTTGCCCTGTCTCCCTTTCTCTCTCCACTCTCTTTTTTCTTTATTTTGAACTAGTTTCCATTTATCAGGGAAAACACTTGTTCTTTGACTATCTGGGTCTGGATGCTTTCATTTAGAATTATAGTCTCCACTTTCATCCATTTAACAGCAAATGCCATAATTAAATGCTTCTTTGTGGGTGACTAATAATCCATTTTGTATATATGCCACATTTTCTTTATTCATTCATCTGTTGAAGGAAACCTAGGTTGTTTCCACATCCTGTCTATTGTGAATTGTGCTGCTATAAATATTGATGTGAATGCATCTACACAGTATGCTCTTTTTAGAACTTTTGGACATATTATGAGGAGTGGGTTAGCTTGATCATATGGTTTTTCTATTCCTAGGTTTTTGAGGAACATACATATTGCTTTCAGAGTGGTTGCACTATTCACAGTCCAACCAAAAATGTAAGAGTATACCTTTTACTCCAAATCCTCATCAACACTTATTATCATTTGTTCCCTTCATAATTTTCATTCTAAATGGAATGAATTGAAATCTTAATGTCATTATGATTTGTGTTTCTCTAATTGCTAGAGATGATGATCATTTTTTCATATATTTGCTGGCCATTTGTATTTCTTCTTTTAAATTTTTTTATTTACTCTAATTAGTTACACCTGACAGTAGAACATATTTCAACACATCATACATAAATTGTGAGGAATTTTGGTGTTAAATTTTTTAAGTTCTTTATGTGTTATTGACACTAATGCCCTTTGTGAGGAGCAGGTGACAAAGATTTCTCGAGTTCTGTAGTCTGTCTCCTCATGTTCTTGATATTTTCCTTTGATGTGTAGAAGCTTTTTAACTTGATGCCATCCATGTATTGATTTTTTATTTCAGTTCTTATATTTTAAGGGTCTTCTTAAGAAAGTTGATTCCTGTGCAAACATGTTAAAGTATTGGTCCTATATTTTCATCTAGTAGTTACAGAATTGCTGTTCTAATTCCTAGGTCTTTGATCCACTTTAAGTTCACTTTTGTGCAGGGAGAGTGACTGGGGTCAAGTTTCACTCTTCTACATATTAATTTACATTTTTCTCCTCACCATTTGTTAAAAAGGCTATATTTCCTCCAAAATAAGTTTTTGGCACCTTTGTATAATGTCAAATAACTCTATTCATGGAGATTTGTCTCTGTGTCTTCTGTTTTATTCCATTGGTCTTCATGTGTGTTTTGGTGCCAGCACCATGCTGTTTTTATTATTATAACTCTAGTAAAATTTGAGGTCAAGTATTGTGATGCCTACACCATCACTGTTTTTTCAGGATTGCTTTGGCTATTCTGGGTTCCTTATTTTTCCAAATAAATTTTAGTGCTGCTTTTTCTAGTTCTACAAAGAATGCCATTGTTACTTTGATGGGGATTGCATTGAATCTATATTAGACTTTTCATAGGATAGCAATTTTGACAATATTAATTTTAGCTATCCAAGAACATGAAAGTTATGACCATATTCTAAGACCTTCTTCAGTTTGTTTATTCAATGTTCTATAATTCTCATTTTAGTAGTCCTACATGTATTTTGTTAGATTAATTCCAAGGCATTACTTTTTGAGGTTATTATAAATGGGATAGTTTTCCTAATTTGTTTTTCAGCAGATTCTTTATTGAAGTATAGAAAAGCAATTGATTTATGTGCATCGATCTTGTGTCCTGCTACTTTGCTGAATTCATTTATCAGCTTTAGAATTCTGGTGGCATTTTGGGGTCTTCTGAACATAGAATCATGTCATCAACAGAGATAATTTGACTTCTTATTTTCCTCTTTGTATTTCCCTCATTTCCCTCACTTGTCTGATTTCTCTGCTTTAGTTCAATGACTATGTTAAATTGGAGTGGCAAGAGAAAGGCAACCTTGCCTTTCTCCTGTTTTTAGAGGAAAACTTTTTCAGTTTTTCTCCAATCAGTATGATGTGGGACTGTGGTTTGTCATATATAGCCTTTACAAAGTTAATGCAAATTTCTTCTATTACTATTTTCTCTGGTGTTTTAAATATAACTGGGTGCTGGACTTTGTCAAATTTTTTTCTGTGTCTTTTGATATAATCATATGATTCTTGTACTTAACACTATTTATATGGTGAATTAAATTTGTTGATTTTCATATGTTTAACTGTTTTTGCTTCACTGGGATGAAATTTGCTTGATCATGGTGTACTGTCTTTACCAATGTATAATTTTACATGGTTTGTCAATATTTTATTATGAATTTTTCCATCTATGTACATTAAAGATGTTTGCCTAAAGTTTCCTTTCCTTGATGTGTCTTTGGTTTTGGTATTAGGGTAATACTGGCTTCACAGAATAAATTTGAAAATATTTTCTCCTTTACTTTTTTCTTAAAATTATTTGAGGAGAAGAATAGGTGTTTTTACTTCTTTAAAGATCTGATAGAACTTGTAAAATTGATCTGGCCCTGGGGTTTTTCTGTTGTTCGAAGGCTTTTGATAGCAGCTTCGATTTCATTAGTCAATATTAATCTGTTTAAGTTTTGTATATCCTCTTAGTTTATTTGGGTAGGTCATATGTCTCTAGGAATTTGTAAATATCTTGAAGGTTTTCTACCTTATTGGACTTTAGATTTTCAAAATACTTTCTCACGGTCCTATGGATTTCAATTGTGTCTCTGGAGCCATCTCCTTTTTCATCTCTAACTTTGTTCATTTAGGTTTTCTCTCACTTTTGTTTAGTTTGGCTAAGGGTTTATCAATGTTGTTTATCATCTCAAAAATTAAACTCCTTGTTTCTTTGAGCTTTTTTATTACTTTTTATTCTCAATTTCATTGATTGCAGCTATGATTTTAATAATTTCCCATCTTCTCCTGATTTAGTGTTGGTTTATTCTTCTTTTTCTGGGGATTTGAGTGGTAATGTGAGACTATTTTTTTATTATGTAATTTTTTTGTACCAGGGATTGAACCCAGGGGCACTTAACCACTGAGTCACATCTTCAACCTTTTTCATTTATTTATTTCTTCTTCATGAATTATTTCATCGAGTATGTTTTATAGTGCAGGCTTTCTGGTTATGAATTCTCTTAGCTTCTGTTTATCATGAGAATTTTTAAAATTCATCTTCAATTCTGAATGTTCTTTTGCTGTGTATAGTAGGCACCTAATGTCTTCAGAGCTTGGTATATATTATTCCAAGCCCTTCTGGATTTTAGATTCTGATTTGAGAAATCAGTTGAAATCTAATTTGGTTTACCTACAGATGTGACTTTCTGTTTTTCTCTTGCAATTTAAAAAATTCTATACTTGTTTGTATAATAGGCATTTTCATTATAAACTGCCTTGGAAAAAATCTATTCTGATTCTATTTAGAGTTCTATATGATGCTTTATTTGAATTTCTATTACTTCCTTAAATTTAGAAACTTTTATAACATTATTCCATTGAAAAGATGAAATTCAGTTCATATTTGGGAACCTTAATCTACCCAGATTATTCCTAAATTTCATCTCTTGATGCTATCCAAGATTTCTTGAATATTCTGATCTTGGTCTCTTAATATCTTTTCTTTATGGTCAACTTTATTTTCAAGATTATGTACTTTGTATTCATGTTTTAAAATATGTCTCCAAAATTTTCTAATATATTGGTGATTCTTTCCATTAAATTTTTAATTTGGTTTATTGAGTCTTAATTTTCAAGATTTCCATTGGGTCCTTTTTCGGAATGTTTGTTGAAGTGATATTTCACTCCTTGTATTTTCTCTCTAATTTTATACCTTACATCTTTTAGCTCACTGAACAATTTAACTATAAACTTTTTAAATTCTTTGTCTGACATTTCATCTGGTCTGGTGTCAATGGTTTTGAAGTGTTATCAACTCTTTGGGGTGGTTTGTTTCCTTGCTTTTTCATATTAGATGTATGTCTACCCAACTATTTGGGTTAATTATCTCTACTTTTAAGTGAGGAACTATTGTGTGAACACTTTTCCCTTAAAAGCCCTGAGTTGGACGAATATCCAAGTATTGATACTATGGCTGTCTATGTGACCTTGCTGATCATATTATCAACACCACTTCGAGATAAGCCACTACATTTTGTTTATTATAATTACTGCAAATGCAAACCATATACTATTCAAACTCATGAAAGAAAAAAAAAAACTTGTTGAGATTGTTCTTCACAATTCCTCTAATCCAAGTATAAATTACATGTGGGTTAAGAGAGGTGCAATAGAAAGACTGGGAAAAATGGAGAAAAAAAAAGAAAGCAAGCATAAAATAATTATAAACACCAATGTAAGAAGGAGAAGGTGGAATAAGGAAAGTTAAGGCAGTGTCAGATAATATCAGAGGCAGAATGGGGGTATGTGGAGCAAGTGTTAATCAGAGCTATGAAAAAAAAAGAATAATTTCAGTTAATGATTGTTTTCATCATCTGACAAGAACTATTTTAGAGAAGAAACATTTATCTGGGGTTCATAGTTTCAGAAATCTCAGTAGATAGATGACCAGTCCCCATTAGTCTGAGCACACAATGATGTAGAACATCATGGCAAAAGGGTATGACAGAGGAAATCAGCTCAGAGTATTGTACCAAGAAGCAGAGAAATAACTCTGCTCGACAAGAACAAAATATATACCACACAGGAATACCCCAAGGATCCTACTTCCTCCAGTCAAACGTACCTGCATACAGTTACCACCAAATTACTTTGTATTAGAACAATTCACCAATTAGGTTTAAATTCTGCTAACACAAACATTTTACCACTAAACTTTATTGCATTGCTCTCACATAAGCTTTTGGGGACACATTATATCTAAATCACAACATTCCACACCTGACCCCACAAAGCTCATGATCATCCCACAGAGCAAAATGCATTTAGTCCATCTCAAGGGTCCATATAGTCTAACAGTTTTGGCATTGCCCAAAAGCCCTAGTCTAAGTTCTCCTTTACAACTCAAGGCAAACTCTCAGCATGAGTCCATGTAAAAGTCAAAACAAACATACATCCAATATATAAAGGTACATAATAAACATCTCCATTCCAAAATTGAGAATTAGGGCATAGAAAGAAGGAATGGAACCAAATCGAGACCAAAATTCAACTGGGCAAGCAAGTTCTGTAATGTACATCCACCATCTGGGGCACATGGAATCCTGCTGCTGTGCCTCCAAAGGGCTTCTGTATTTCTATCCCTACGGCCTTTCTGTTTTTAGCCACATGGTCTCTCTGTTGAATTGTCTCCTCTGGGTTTCTGCAGTTTTCCTTGGCAGACTTCCCATGTCACTGGAAATTCTTAATCTCCATGGAAACTTTGGCTTCCTTCTCACATCTTCACATATCCTGGCCTATTAATGGGCTGCCTACAGGGACTACAGTCCTATTTCACATTGCCTGACCTCTCATGTCTTCCTTTGAAATCTTGTTGGAAGCCTCCATGATCTCCTAACTCCAGTATCCTGAAATCTTATAGAAACAGCACCATGTGGTTGACAACATGGTTTGCCATCATCTGAAGCAGTAGTCAAGCCTCCAGGGAATGTGGCTGCAGCAGTCTCTGTGTGTCTGTGTGGCTGAGTATGGTGAAAATAAAATCTAGGCCCCCTTCTGCAAGCAGCGTTCTTCAATGGTCTCTTCTCAGAGGCATTTTTACTATTATACTGTTGAGGCTGACATATGTGTGGTCTTGTCAAATCCTGAGATGTCCTCAAGCCATCTTTTCTGTTGCTTGTAGGTAAAGTATTTAACAGTGTTTCTTTGATGGCTGTACTTTTTCTTAACAACCACACCTTCCTTAGCCCCAGTTTTACTCACACCTTTCTGGTCAAACTGAAACATTTTCAAGTCTTTTCACTTTGATTTTTACTTCTGATTCTCACAATAAACCTTGAAAAAGTGATCGGCAATATCCATGCCACTGTTTGAATGCTATAGTGCTTAGAAATTTCTTCTCCCAGATTAGAAGTTTATCACCTTAAATTCAGCTTCACAGAAAGTCTCAGAAAGTGGGTAAAACATAGACTTCTTAGTCATACAACAACATGAATTACCTGTAGTCCAATTTACAATAGAGTCCTACTTTTCCTCTGAAACCTCTTGAGCCCAGTCTTTAGTATCCTCAGCCCTATTGGCCTTCAGTTCTTTTAAACTCCCACTAGAATTATCCATTAAGCTCCACTTAAAATAATCAAAAACTTTCCAAGCTTGTGTCTCTAACTTTTAAAACTTTCTCCCACAAATTCCAAAAACTTACAAAAACTCTGAACCACATGATCTGGTTAGGCACATTAACAACTCCACTCTCAATAGCAATTTCTGTTTTGATGCTAACCAAAACCTGACAAGAACAATTTTATGGGAGGAAAAGTTTATGTGTTCCTCACAATTTCAGAGTTTTTAGTCCATAGATGGATGACTTCATTACTCTGAGCCCAAGGTAATGCAGAACATCATGTCAGAAGGGTGTGAAAGAGGAAATCAGCTCAGAAAATTGCACCAGGTAGCAGAGAGAGAGAGCTCTTCTCAACACAGACAAAATATATATTCCAAACTCACACTTCCAGGGACCCATCTCTTCCATCCATATCCTACATTCCTATAGTTACCACTCAGTTAATCCATTTTAGAATATTAGTGCAGTAATTTGGTTAGTACTATCATAATCCAATTATTTTACTTTCTTGCACTGTCAATTGAGCCTTTGAGGAATAACTTATATCTAAACTATGATAATGATTTAAACCACTAGAAAAATATACTCAAATGAATTGAAGGTACAATTTTGCCTGGAGTAACAGCTATTAATCAAAATAAAGACTGATATACATTTATGTATTTTATATATATACATATTAAAAGTTTAGGTTAGAGTAATTCATAATAAACCATGTCAATGTGAAGAAAGTTCTTGTTGAGTTTTGGCTTGTATTTTATTAGGATTTAGGACTTTTAGAAGATGTCCATCATTCTATAGCTTTGGATCCTTCTAAAGGTGCTGAAGCACAAGAGCCACTTCTTTATTTTTTATGGACCTCCCCAATCAGTTGTGGTTTATCAGATTAGGGTCCTGTCGCTTACTGCCAGAAGATGCCATGTTGTGTCTGTTGGTTGTTTCATTGTGTGCCAGAGTTCAGTATGCAGGATTCTGGCATTCAGGGCTGTTGCTGTGATGGCTGTGGCTCATTGTGTACTTGTTCCCCTCTATAGAATGTTTTTCAAGGTGTCATAGAGACTGGTAGCTATCTACAAGCACAGATACTGTGGTTGTGGGCTCACTGTGGGTGATCTGTGGTGCAGAAGCATTCTCCTGGCCAATGCAGTTCACTGGGCTACTGTTTTACTATATATAACTAATAAGAGCAAATAAAAATATTTTTAAAATTTAATAAAAGTAGATGAGCCTGGGAAAAAAGAAGAGATTCAGTCAGTTCACCTGTGTTTTAGTTTCCACTACCCCAGGTTATGAATGTGAAGTGCTATGTCCCTCTGCTGACTGTGACAGAGGCAATATCTAGCAAGGGTCCAAACAATGCCTAATCACTTGCCAGTTGTAGTCAAGGGTCATGCAGGCTGTCATCACTTTCTGTTGCCTTGGACCCAGGTAACTTTCCACCTTGACTTATTTCCCACTGGTTATGATCGTGATGTTTGTAACTTCCCTTTAAGTTTTCTGGGACTCAGCAATTTTTTTTTTTTTTACATTTTTAAAAATTTATTTTTATTGTAAACAGATGGGATACATCTTGTTTCTCTGCACATGAAGTAGAGACATACCATTTGTGTAATCATACATTTACAAATCAATGTTCATAGCTGCTCAATTCACCATAGCCAGACTGTGGAACCAACCTAGATGTCCTTCAATTGATGAATGGATAAAGAAACTGTGGCATATATATATAATGGGATATTATTCTGCCATAAAGAATGATAAAATTATGGCATTTGCAGGCAAATGGATGAAATTGGAGAATATCATACTGAGATAAGCCAATCTCAAAAAACCAAAGGACAAATGATCTTGCTGATAAGCAGACTCAGCAATTTCTAATCCTGATCTTTCACTGGTTGCTTTCATGAGCCAGAGATAGTCTCACTGTGCATCTGTACATCCAAATAGCTTACCTCCAGGATGGGCACCGCACAAACTGCAGCAAAAATCAGAGTAACAGTCCCTTTAAGATTCTTAAACTCAGAAAACTTCCCATTGTGCCTCCCCTCAGTATCATTGGTCAGCAGCAACAGTAGTTCTAACAGCTTCCATGTTCTATGCTCTAGGCCAAAATTGCCTTCCCGCATGGGTCTGAACTCTAATTTCCTGCCTCTGCAAATTGGAGGTGACTACTCTGTCTCTACCAAGGGTCCCACAGGTGCTGCCTGGAGTACTTTATCTTTGCTTGGGCTCACTCAGGGACTGTATGGAGCACTCCTTCTCTGCCCAGGTTTTCACAGAGGCTGCATGAAACTCTGGGCTAGGTTTGCCCTTCACAGGGTGGGTGTATTCCACCCCTTTTCCCTTGTTTCTGGTGATGGGGAAGGGGATTTCAGTGACTTTGGGCTGGTAGTGATCTCTCTACAAGGTTTTTTTTGTTGTTGTTTTATAGGCAGATTTTGAAGAGATACTATTGTATGGATACTCCTTCTGGTTTAATTTGTTGCAATCTGGAGGTGAGAAGATTCCATGAAGATTTAAAGGGTGATTGATCGGCTATGGGCTCCAAAATATGGCTGCAGAGTGGGGTATGGCTGTCCATTCACACTTTTGCTTTAAACTGTTTGATCTGCTTCAAGGATACCATGAATCCTATAAAGTTTTAATATGCTCTGTTTTTCTTTCCAGATATTGTTAAGGGAATGAGTTTCTGTGCTTTTCTTCTCCCTCTTTGCTCTGTTTCTCTCACTGTTGTCCCAACTCCTTCCACAATCCCGGTCAAGGTTTGGAATTAGAGAAATCTGTGCTTATTTTTTATGCCAATAAGTGTTCTTCAAGTGTCTCCAGCTCTCAGAGTTTGTAATATTGGTTTTTAGAGCATTTATTTGGCAACCCACTTCAGACCAGCTGTTTCTTCACTGTCTTCTTTCTCTCTTGTGGGGAGGTCAGGAATCCTCTTAACAAAGGTTTTAAAAAAGGAAAAATACCTCCCCTTCTTGAATCCTGAGTTCTGGAGTGACAGGAGATGCAGTCACCCTCTAGTCCGCCATCTTGGATCCCCTCAATTGATGAATGGGTAAAGAAACTGTGGTATATATATATATATATATATATATATATATATATATATATACAGTAATATTCCATATATATATAGTGGAATATTATATGGAATATTATATATATAATATTCCATATATATATATACAGTGGAATATTACTCAGCCATAAAGAATGTTAAAATTATGGCATTTGCAGGCAAATGGATGAAATTGGACAATATCATGCTAAGTAAGATAAGCCAATCTCAAAAAACCAAAGGTTGAATGATCTCGCTGATAAACAGATGATGACACATAATGGGGGGTGGGAGGGGTTAGTGTTAGGGTTAGGGTTAGGGTTATGGAGGGGGGCAAAAATGGAGGAAAAAAGGACTGTATACAAGAAAAAGAGGGGTGGGAGGGTGGGAGGGGTGGGGGGAAGGGAAAAATAACAGTGAATCAAACAACATTACCCTATGTAAATTTATGATTACACAAATGGTATGCCTTTACTCCATGTACAAACAGAGAAACAACATGTATCCCATTTGTTTACAATAAGAAAAAAGAAAAAAAGAAAAAAAAGGAAAAATACAGAATAGGCAGAAAATTATGCAATAAAAATACAAAATGAGTAGAAAACTGTAGAGAACATAAACAGGAAAGGAGATAAAAGGGCAAAATAAAGAAAGATTAAAAAGTTAAAAGGAAGGGGGGAAGAAAGAAAAGAAAAATGACAAGGCAAGACAAATTTGAGAAAGAAGAAAATATGAAGATAAATTTATTTCATAAATTAAAATTAAAAATAAGAGAAAATGCAGTTCATGCATTTATGATTATGTCAACATAAAACTCATTATTATGTGTGATTATAATGCACTAACAAAGACATTAAACATTTTAAAAATCAGATAAATTTTCATAAATTGATATGGAAAGAAAAAAGTGGTAAGCTCAATTTAAAATATAATTGGTTTTCTACTTAATCTCTCAGTTGAAGTCATTAGACTCTTCTGAGTTTTTTTCTTTTTGTTCCCCATATAGATTTTATTATTGTTTTTCTAGTTTTCAGATGAATGTCAATGGAAATTTGATTGGGAATGCACTGAATTTTTATATCACTTATTGCAACATGGCCGTTTTAACAATATTGATTCAGTCTATCCATGAACATGGGAGGTTTGTTTAACTTCTTGGGTTTTATTCAATTTCCTTTTTCTGGTTTCTGCAATTTAGTCTTTAACTTTCTTAGAATTATTTCTAAGATTTTTGAAACTATTTTGAATGGAATTGTTTTCCTCATTTTTGCTTCATCAGATGAATTATTGGTATATAGAAAAGCTACTGACATTTTATGTTGATTTTGTATTTTGTTTCTTTGATCAATTTGTTATTTTGCTCTAGAAGTCTTCTACTGGTACTTTTAAGATCATTTCTTTGGGGCTGGGGTTTTGGCTCAGTGGTAGAGCACTTGCCTAGCATGTGGGAGGCACTGGGTTCGATTCTCAGCACCACATAGAGGTGAATAAGTAAAATAGAGGTATTGTGTCCATCTACAACTAAAAAAAATTTTAAAAAAAGATCTTTTCTCTATGGAATTATATCATCAACAAACACAAATAATGTGACTTTTTTCTTTCTTATTTAACAAATGATCCTGGGAAAAATAGATGCCCATGTATTAAAATACTAAAGCTATATTGCCATCCATCACATACAAAAGTTAACCAAGAATTGATTAAAATCTGTGAGTAAAACCAGAAATCTGCAATTGGTAGAAGAAAAACACAGGTGAAACACTTTAACATACAAGGGCAAGTAGTGAGTTTATCAATAAGATTCCTGTAGTTCAGGAAATAATACCAAGGGACAATCAATTGAATGGCATCAAGCCAAAAAGTATTCTTTTCAGCAAAGGGAGCAATATTGAGAGAACCTATAGAATGGGATAAAATATTTGCCATCTATTCAACTGACAGATGAATAATATCCATGTTATATAAAGAACTCCAAAATTTTAATGCTGAAAGAAGAAGAAATTCAAACTGATAAATGGGCAAGTAAGCTGAAAATATACCTCTCAAAGTAGTATAAATGACCAATAATTATATGAAAAAATCTCAACATATTTAACCATCATGGAAATGCAAATAAAATCTATAAATAGATTCTATATCACTCCAGATAGAATGGTTATTATCAAGAAAAGAAAAGTATAACAAATCCTGGCAAGGTTACAGGGCAAAGGGAATCCTTATATATGGTTGGTGGGAATGCAAAATAGTACAGTCACTGTGGAAATAATTATAGAGGTTCCTCCAAAAGCTAAGAAAGAAAAAAAAACTATCATGTGATCCAGCTATACTTTTCCAAGTTATATAGGAATTAGAAATCAGCATACCAGGGGCTGGGGATATAGCTCAGTTGGTAGAGTGCTTGCCTTGCAAGCACAAGGCCCTGGGTTCAATCCCAAGCACCACAAAAAAAAAAAAAAAAAAAAAAAAGGAAATCAGCATACCACAAAGTTACCTGAATACCCATGTTTATAATTGTATTCTTTACAATAGTCAAGTTGTAATCAGTCTAGATACCCATAAGTGTGTATGTAGGCACTATTAAGAAAGGAGAGGAGCACTAGCAAGAGAGGGGATGGGAGGTAAGAAAGGGGAATAAGAAGGGTAGATTCGATCAATGTAAATTATATGCTTGCATGGAAATGTCACAAAGAAACCCATTATTTTATACTATACACTAGTAATTATAATTAAAACCACTTTATATCCTAAATTTACTCTATAAATTTAAGTACACTAACAATTAGATGATTCACATTCAATGAATTTAAGAATATGTAGTTTAAATTATCTGCCAATATATCCACAACTTCAAACTACTTTTATTATGTTAATAGATTTTATTATGTTGATTAATTTGCAAATTTAGGAATACATAGAAAAAGTCATGGATCAAATAAAGCACATGAAAGAAATTTAGGCTTAATAAATTATTTAAAAATATGACTTTATCGTGTTTTTATGGAACTTAAGTAAACCCATTAGACTATATGCAAAATACTACTCAAGCAAAATAAGACAAATGAGCCAAAACAATCTTAGAAAATATCGAATAATAAAATCTATTTCTTCTTACACTGCATTAGACAAGTGAATTTATTAACCAGTATAAACCAATAGCTTTTGAATTTTGGAATTGATTAGTTCTGAATTTTGTAGCAAATTATACTTCTATTTGAGTTATTAAGTTTGGATCATGCCATATGTGTCAGTTATTAAGTTAATATCTTCTTCTTCAAGCCCAATCATCTATAATCAGCTTAGTGGCGCTGGAGCTGAGATTCTTCAAATCACATTTCTTTTTATCCAGCAGGAATTTTGTTATATTTTTGTAATGGGGGTACTGGAAAGAAATTTGTAAGGTTATATTAAGAAGAAGGTATTCTTTCATTTTTCTGTTTGTTTCCTATTCTTATGAGCATCACCTTAGCAAAACATTTTCATTCTACAGCAGCAGTTGAATCCCCTTGAAGTTTAACACTTGCAAAACAACCTGGTGAAACTGCACCATCTCTTCCCAATCAGCCTCAGAGAAAAAAAGCACAAGGGAAGGAGCATTGCCATATCATATGTCTAAAATTAACCTGCATGAGACCCTCCTTTAATTTCCCAAGTATTAATAATTTCAATCTCTTTTCTTTGTTTTTCAGTTTCAGAGATGTTATGATTCTGCATTTAGCTATCTGTGATGCTGTAGAGTTCCCTTTTACTCTTCAGTGACTTTGATAATAACTTTTTGCCTACTTGTAAATACTTCATATAAAAATCTCTATTCCTACAATCTGTGGTTTCTCTCTCCTGAATGGCCCCTTACTTCTTCAACTTATTGCCTACAAACTAAATTTCCTATATATGCTTGGGTTAAGTCATATGCATATATTTTTACATGGGGTAAATTTTAACAGAATTATTGGTATGTAATTTGAATACCACAAAATTCCATTCTTAAAGCACTATTTTATTAGTTTTGAGTAGATTCCTAATATAAGTGCAACACAAAAACTTGTTTTAGAATGTTTTGAACTCAAGATTAAGAAAACATGTTAGTAGTCATTCCCCATTGCTCCCCTCCACAGCCCTAGGTAACTACTTTCTTTATCTACATTGTCTATTCTGGGCACTTTATATCAAAGAAATCACATAATACATTCTCTTTTCACTGGTGTATTTAACTTAGCATAACATTATCAAGATTCACCCATGATTTATCATGCATCAGTAATACATTCACTTTTATTGTTGAATGATACATCACATTTTATTGTAATTTTAGAGTATATTATCAATACAAATTAATGTGTTTCATTGTGATATGTTCATATGTACATATAACAATACACACTTTGTGTATTCATTTATAATTTGATGGACAATTAGATTGTTTCTACTCTTTGGCTATTATGAATAATGCTGCTATGAACACTTTTAGACAAGTTTTTGTATATATGTAAATTTTTATTTATCTTACATGTAAATGCAGTAGTAGAACTGCTGCACCATAAAGTGGCTTGTTCTTTACCATTTTGATGAAATGACAGATGGTTTTCACAAGTGACTGTACTATTTTACATTGTCACCAAAATGTGCAAGGGCTCCTGTGTGATGGCTCTAAAAGCCACTCCTTCCCTGTTCAGTGATATGCTAAGAGGAACCACAGAACACAACATATAATCATACTCAGGTATCTAATGATTTATTATGGTAATAAGATATAGAAATCATCAAATGAAAATATTAGCACTGACAAAATCCAAGGGAAACAATATAAAAGCATCAGAATCCTTGTTTTGTGCAGCCACACAGGAAATAATACTTCCAGCATTCAATTGGGACAATTGTGAAACATTGCTTTCCAGAAAAATTCAACTTAGTCTACGAGCTCAAGGTTGTAACCATGGGTAAGTCATATAGACTCCTGCTTCCCACAATGTACCCAAATTATAGATTCCCAAAAGGAAGACAGATATTCAGCAATAAATCAGAGTCTATTCATGAAAAAAGTTAAGTACAGCACACAGCTCTTATCAGTTAGGAAATGGTGGGAAATCTCTTAAAACCTATATTCCTAGACCTTAGTAGGAGCCAGAGTTGCAAGTAGATCCTCCTAAGAATAGCTATCTTCAGTCTGCTATGTTAGCTAATTTTTTTCAAAGTCTATCGTATTGCTCAAGGATGTTACCTTTACAACAAAATTATCATCAATAGTACTGCATGTATTAGAGTGAAACAATCTCAGTATTGATCTGGAGGTTGCTAGTTAAAATGAATACCATAAATCATAAAGATCTTTCTTAGATATCCAGTTTTCTTTCTCCCTCAGTTTATTATTATTTTTTTCTTACTGGTTTGAGGAATCAACTCAGAAACAACACAGTTCTGACCAGTAAGTTGAAGATAACCCAAAAGCCTTCCAGGGATAAAGCAGAAGCATCAGGGTACATACCACCCGTAAATCCAAGAGGGAACATGGTTCCCCTGGAAAAAAATGATTTGTAATTATTAGGGCAATAACAATAGGTTATACATTAGTTATTTAGTAAAAACTAATAGAGTCAATGTAATTTCCCACTATATGGACTCCTATTCTAGGTTTCCCAGGCAAGTCTATTTGATTAGATTCAGCCCTTGAGAATGCCTAAAGGCCATCCATTACAGATCTGCTTTTCCATGACCTCAGTTTATACACTTCATGTGTGTGGATAAGATCTGGAGGTATTTTGTGTAGAAATTTCAGGAGTTGGGGCCATCTCCTGGTATCTTCTTTTTTGGGGGAGGCACTAAGGATTAAACCCAGGGAAGCTTAACCACTAAGCCACATCTGCGACCCTTTTTAATTTTCAATTTGAGACAGGGTCTCGCTAAGTTGCTTAGACTGGCTTTGAACTTGAAATCCTCCTGCCTCCATCTCCTGAGTTCTTGGGATTATAGGTGTGCACCACCACACCTGTTTTCTTCTGTTTGTATTTAAAGTACTCCCAACAGCTTGGAAAGACAGCAGTAGGCACCTTTTTTTTGGGGGGGGGGGAGAGCTTCCAGAAACAGTTTTGAAAACAAAGATCATTAATGCCCTCCCCTTCTTCCATGCCTCTTCAGATATGTATTCCATTTCAAAACATTTTATATAAAAATATTTTATACAACATAATCACAAAGACATGCTACATTTAGGAATTTGTCAGGACAAATATTGAAGTTTCAAAAAATTTCACATGGGTTTGCATTTTAAACTCTTTTGTCTTGTCATTTATCCACTATATGTCCTAGAATAATTAATCCCTTTCTAGGGGCAACTGCATTTAAAAATCAAATTGTTTTACTAATATATGTGTATAGGAGAAAGGTGGATGAAGCATAGTCCATTGTTGTAAACTGCAATTATTCCAGAAAACTGAATCTAACTAGTCAACGTTAGGTTCATCTAGACATCCCAAAGTGGCATTTGAGTATCCCATTTGTAGAAAATGTGTGGGTAGTCATAATCCCTGTGAGGTTCCTTCCTCCATCTGGCAGTTTACAATAGTAATTAGAAGAATATGTTCAGTGATTTTGTTAGAAATAAAGATCTGATCAGAAAGAAGTTCAGTTTTAAATGATTCTAAAAAGAAAGAAACCTTATCTTAGGTTATCTACAAGTGACCCAAGCTATTCAGATGGCATTTCTGATGTTTTCCTAATTTATGAATGCACAGAAGTTCATCTCAATATCTGTGACAGTCCCAGAGATGATGCCCTATTCATCAAAATTATTACTGCTTTCAGCTCACCTTAGTTTATACAGAGAATAAAATATAGCACTTAGGTAATATCAAGTTTAAATTAGAATCGGGTACAGGCAATAATGATCCATGAATTAAATATTCCAAAAAAGCAGCAGTTTTTCCTTGACTATAAGAAATCCAAGGTATCCATATTCAAAGGCCAAATGTCAAGCAAGATTTTCTTAAACTTTTTCTTTAGTCAGCCTGAATTGAAATTTATGTGGGGAAATCATTAGCCTCTAAATTCAGGTAAATGATTTCACAAGAGTTCATTGGTAACTAAGAAATGTTTTTAAAAAACCCAGCAATGACTGGGCACAGAAGTGCATGTCTGTAATCCCAGTGGCTTGGGAGGCTGAGGCAGGAGGATCCCACATTCAAAGCCCTTATCAGCAACTTAGTGAGACCCTATCAAAATAAAAATAGATAAATAAAAAGGGCTGAGGATGTGAGTGATTAAGTACCCCTTGGTTCACTCTCCAGGAAAAAACCAAACCAAAACAAAACAAACAAAAAACAAAATCAGCAATGTATCTTCTCAAGATTACCTCTTTTACATGTTATATACCTTTTACTATAAATTTCAATAAGGCAAAAATCAAAGTAAAGATTATCACTTATGGAGATTTGTTCTGTTTCTAATTCTCAGAGAATTTGAAATTCAACCCATCTACCAAGGATAAGAGATAGTGGTGTCCCATTGACTTTTTTCTTTGCTGTTGGCCTTCATTTGTACATTTCTTTAACATTTATGAAGTTACAAGTATAAAACATTTACATTAATTTCTATTGTATATCCATTTGCAATAGCCTTAAAATGCAAAGTCATTTTTAAAAAAATGCTCCTGGTTTCATTGTAAGTTTATCTAAAGTCCTATCAGTAAATTTAGAATTTATAGGGTTAACATTAGACCTGCCAGAAAAGATCCCTGTCAGAATGTGAATGAGGAGTAGAGTGCTGCTGCAACAGTTGCTACAGTATTTCTTTTACTTTCCCCATTGTTTTATTTGAAACTGTGTTCCAACTCCAGCAACCAACTTAACCTTTTATCTTTCCTACTCAGAGTAGAGTGTGATATACATTTTAAACATTTTTGCCCCAACCAAAATTCCCTTTAGGAAAATTTGGCCCCTTTTTCCACCAATATAGAAGAAAGAATGAAAAGCCAGAGGATCATACAGGCTAAGATTATTTTTTGATATTTTTTATTGTTTGTTTGATTTTTCACAGTTGGAAGTAGACAACTATGAGCCAATTCTTCTAGAGTGGGATCTATCATTCTGAGATAGTATGTATAACTTTTAACACTCATAATAAAAAGAAGCTCCACTGCTATGTTGAACTATGGATGTCTCTGTAGCCAAACAGACAGCAAATGTTCATCATTCCCACACTCTTAATTCTTCTGTCTCCCAAAAAAATGTATTTGACATATTGCACTGACTCAGGATCATTTTCAAAATTCCACCACTGCCATCCAGGTTCAATGAATCACTAGGAGAACACACAGGAATTAACCTATAGTCATATAGACAGATATGATTTATTATGGTGAAGGGCTAAAAAGCAAGATAAAGGAAAAAGGCACAAGGGCAATGTCTAGAGGAAGTCACGTACAATCTCCTCAAAGTGTCCTCACTCCATGGAGTACCAGGAGACATGCTTAATTACTCCAGCAACCAGTTATGACAACACACATGAAACGTTGTCTACCAGGAACTCTTGCCTGAACTTGGGACACCAGAGATTATGCCAGAAGTCAGTCACATAAGTACATACTGCCTAGCACAAATGAAAATTCCAGACTTCTAGAGAGGAAACAGGTTTTCAGCATAAGCCACATGTATGCACAGTTTAGGCACAGTGAACCCCTCTTACAAGTTAGGAAAATGAAAACGCTCCCCAAATATGAGTTCCAAGGCAACAGAGAAGAGCAAAAGCAACCCTTTCTAAGGATATCAATCTGAAATTTGCTATGATACCCTTTTATGCACAGTTCCAATTTCTCTTTATCCTGGAAAACAGTTGTCACTCTTTTGTTGTTTTTGTTATTTGTTTAGTTTACAGCTATCCTTTAAATGTTTTGAATTTACCTAATGACTTATATTGAACATCTTTCATGAAATTTTTAGCTATTTGTATATTTTCTTTGGAGAAATGTGCAAGAAAAAAATGACCATTTCTAAAATTTGATCATCTTTATTATTAATTTTATTTCAGGGGTAGTGTTTTTATTCTGGTTTTTAGACTCATATCAGATATTTTTATTGAATGTGTGTGTGTGTGTGTGTGTGTGTGTGTGTGTGTGTTTGGTACTGGAGATTGAACCCAGGGGCTCTTTACCACTGAGCTACATCATGAGTTCTTTTTATTTATTTATTTATTTATTTATTTTTTCAGACAGAGTCTTGCTAAGCTGCTGAGGGTCTCACTAAATTGCCAAAGATGGCCTCAAACTGACTGATCTTCCTGCTTCAGCCTCACCAGTCACTGAGATTATAAGGGTGCACCCCTACTTCTAGACCCTTATCAGACCTAGTAATTACAAACATTTTCTTCCATTTAGTGGGTTGTGTTAACATTTTTATGTTAATATTCTTTCTGGAAAGCTTTCTCAGTTTTGTTTTTGTTGCTGCTGCTTGTGGTAGGATATCAAAGAACTGTTAACTATTACAAGGTCATGAATATTTATTTATATGTTTTCTTCTAAATATTCAATATTTGTAGATATTAGAGTTGGATCTATAACCCATATTGAATAAGTATATATGTACATGTGTATATATCTGTTATGAGATAAAAGTTGAACTTCAATTTTTATATTTGAATATCCAGTTGTCACATTGCTTTTTATTGAAAAGACTATTATTTTCCTACTTAATTATTTTGACACTTGTCAGTCATCCACTATTATATTTTTTGACTTTAACTTTTACTTGATTGATTTA
The DNA here is from genome assembly GCF_902686445.1 of Sciurus carolinensis. Classification (NCBI taxonomy): domain Eukaryota; kingdom Metazoa; phylum Chordata; class Mammalia; order Rodentia; family Sciuridae; genus Sciurus; species Sciurus carolinensis. The sequence continues at coordinate 61,119,480 of NC_062232.1, read as the reverse complement.
TATATCAAGCCAGATGTGAGTATCATATTGCCTTAACTTTTACAGATAACTTTTATATATGGTTTTGAAATTATGAAGTATGAGTCATCTTACTTTCTTATTTTCAAGATGTTTTTGGCTTATTTGTATCCTTCGAAGTTTCATGTGACTTTTAGGATCAGCTTCCAATTTCTGCAAATATGGCAGCAGCTGGAATATTGATCAGAATTGTGTTGTATCTATAGATGAGTTTGGCGAGTATTGTCATCTTATCAATGTTCAGCCTTTCACTGTATGATCATTGCATATCTTTCTACTTATATATAATATCTTGAATTTATTCCAACAACTAATTTTTAACTTTCAGTATACAAGTCTGATATTTGTTGTAAAAATTTATTTCTAAATATTTTTTTTGCTCTTCATGCTATTGCAAATGGAATTTGTTAGTTTCATCACTAAATTGTTCATTGTTAGCACATAAAATATAATTTTATTTTGATCCTGTTTTGTACAAACTTGATCTTGATAACTCTATTTAACAAGGATTCCATAGGATTTTCTATGTGCATATGAAATGTATGTTGCTAGCAAAGTTCCCACCATCCTCAGTAATTAGTTAGTCCATGAAGTCTCTCAGAGACTGTATGCCCTCCAAGACAGGTCATATCATAACATACAGACAATTAATACAATCAGTCCTCTGATTTTTTTTTGTTTGTTTTTGTTTTTGCGGTGCTGGGGATTGAACCCAGGGCCTTGTGCTTATGAGGCAAGCACTCTACCAACTGAGCTATATCCCCAGCCCCCTCTGATATTTTGACATCATAGAAAGGATACTCTGGGGTGACTACAATTTTTCCTAGGGAGTAGGGTATAAGTTATCATAAGCAGTATAGAAAACTATTGTGAGAGTAGAAAGGAAGAACAAAAGTTAAGGTGTAAAGGGTCTTTGTACACTAACCCATAATTAGGTTTTCTATTTATATGATGTTAGCCAAGAAAATAGAACTGAAATTTCAGGTGTCTGTGGAGTATCTTTGCAGGGTTGCAAACTGTGCTAGAAGTAGGTTTATATCATGGTGGGAAGTCTAGCAGTTATCTTGTTTGAGAGCATAACCTGAAAAATTAATGAGGCATATGTAAAGATTAGTGATATTTCTGTACATTAAGGAGTAACAGTGAGTGTTTTTACTCTATCAGAAGTGCAAAGTAGTAGACTCTGGAAGAAAACTGTAGGAGGATAAGAGGCATTGAGGATTGAGTACTTCTCTCTCTAGGGGTTCAAGGGCTTAATAGATATGAGGCAGATGCTGCCTGGGTAAAGCAATAATCTCTATTAATTTTTAGAATGACACAGATAGTAATAACCTCTTTCAGAGTTACCTTAAGACATAGAAGTATAGGATGTACATTTTGGCAGAAATTAAGGAGTATACCAGGACCGTGGGTTGAGCAGACAGCATGCTTATACATGTAGTAGAATCTCAAATATTATTTTAAGAAAACAAAAATGGGGCTGGGGATATAGCTCAGTTGGTAGAGTGCTTGCCTTGCAAGCACAAGGCCCTTGGTTCAAATCCCCAGCACTGCAAAAAAAAAAAAAAGAAAACAAAAATGTCATGCATGCAATTGATGCTTCAGGAGAGGCGGTCCATTGGCATCACTAGCATAGAGATTTGTGTCTGGTTTGAAGTTATTTTCAGGGCAGAAAGTCAAGTCATCTCCAAATAATGAAGTCTGGGGCTGCAGCAATATCATAAATATCAGTGACATTCCAGGATGGTGTCACCTGGAATGTGAGACTTGAGGTATTAATTTTAAGTTTGTAAGCACTCAAATAATTGTGGGTCTTAGCATTTATAATGTATACTTGACTCAGTGGCCTATTTGGAAAGTTTTGACTTCTGGATTGTGAATCAAATAAAGTACCCTGAGCACTAGTATGAAGACCAAATCATAAGAATGCTATGCAACTGCACCTGACAAGTTAATAATTCTGTTTTGTGTGTGTGTGTGTGTGTAAACTTATATTTGAATTGGTCTCTATCAGAGTAGCTACCTGACTGACCTGTGGAACAGTCTGTGGTTAATAGGTTTTCCAGGAGGGTACATATACTCTATCAGACCTCTAGATCTTATGGGATTGGGGCAAGATTGAAAATTCATAACGATTGTTTAAGGCTTGTGCAATATAGACACACATTTAGCAGTTCATTTTCTTTACCATAATTTGAAAATATGTCATTTGGGGATAAAATCATGTCTCTCAGTTAAACAAGCAATTTGAAATATATCAGGGATACGAATGTTTTTTAGAATATCTCTTCCAAGAATTCAGCATTGTCTATTTCAAGAAGTTAAGTTTGTATTTGGGATATTACCAATAATCTCTGTAACTGTTAAGAAAATAAAAAGTGTCCTAGCAAGTTTATGTACAGTGGCATTGGTATATGTGGAGATATATGTGATTTTGACTGATATTTTGGGTATCTACAAGGCAAGTGATTCCCAGAATCCTGTATCCTGAAATTAAAAAGTTTTAGGCTAGAGTTCAATGTTTTCTAACAAATGTGAAGAAAGGATCATTTGTTGGCCAGCACAAATGACTACTTGGAGTTTAGAAAAGTATGTTGTTTCTTGGGTCCATTCTTTATTAGGGATATCTTGACTAAGGGATAAAAGCAACAACTTTCCACTGATATTCATCACACATGATGGTTAGTAGTGCCACTTGTGAAGTCTATAAGCACCTATTCATCTCCAATTGATTGATCTCAATGAGTTTTCTAGGAAAGGGTCTAGCTAGGGTAGATATGACCTCCAGATCATGTAACCTGGCAAGGTACTGAGAATAAGGGAAGCCACTCCATCCTGAAGGTGGAGTATACCAAAGGGCCCAGTTTGGGCTCCATCTTCACTAAAGAAGGATTCAATAGCCATGTCAAAATGCTGGGTGTTTCCTATGACCCAAAGCATTATATGTAGCTAGTGGTGGAGACTTGTGGCCTTTGAGAGCCTCTCTTTTCAGGAGAACCTAGCAGGTAGTCAATTTTCATTTCAATAGTATGTAACATAAAACTGAGAGACTACATCTTGCATTAGAAACCCTGGTGCAACTTATGGCCATTATAAGTGGTCCGGAGACACCACGAGGCATGGAAAGTGGCTGCTAAAGCCTCTAACATGAGGATGTTTCCAAGAAAACAAACGGGAATGTCTGTTGATTTTAATTGGAAAATTAATTTACAATAAAATTTGTAAATGAGAAATGTGTTACATTATAGTTTATAAAATATTAGAAGATTTTGGACTTATGTATCTGTAATAAGTATGCCATATGAAACTGTCTGGAGCATATTATGATTTGGATATGAGGTGTCTCACAAAAGCTCCAATGTTAGTGTAGGAATATTTGAGGTGAAATGATTAGACTGTGAGAGCTGTAACTTCATCAGTTCATCCTAGTTCGAATGAACTGAGTGGTAACTGTATGCTGGTGGGGCATGACTGGAGGAGTTGGGTCACCATGGGCATACCCTGTCAAGGTTAATTTTCCCTGAAACACTATCACTATCACCAACTCTGCTTCCTGGCTGCCATAAAACAGCACTGCTCCATATTCTTCCACTATGATATGAGGCTTAATGCCTCACATTAAGTACAGAGCAATGGGCTCAGCTGGACATGAACTGAATCTCTGGAAAAGCTAAATCTCTAAGACTGTGAGCAAAAATAAATTTGCCTTCTCTAAATGGTCCTTGTTTGATAAGTCACAGCAATACAAAGCTGACTAAAACAGATCATATTGAGAAGTAAGGTCATTGCTGTGACTAATGTGACCATATGATTCAGAGTCTTTTGGAAATGGTTTTTAGGAGGAGTTTGGAAAACTTTAAAATTCAGACTGGACGCTGAAGAAACTTGGGTTTGCTTTAAGTAAACTCAGTAAAAGATTCTGGTAGGAGTTCAGAAAACCATAATATAGATGTAAAGACTGCTCATGATGTTTCAGAGGGCAATGAGGACTTAATTGGAAATTGGACAAAAGAAAGTTTGTGTTATATTCTGGTAAATAACCTTTGTGAAGCTGAATTTAAAAATTATATATTAATTTATCTACCAGAGAATATTTCAAGGCAGCACAGCATTAGTCAGTGACATATTACTGGCAGCAGTTTTTTGCCTGGTTAACTATGAGAATTGGGAGCAGAAAAGAGTTAAAATGGTTTAAAAACTTCCAGTCTGGCCAGAAAACAGAGAAGCGGTTGTGGTTGGTAAACACACTGTGGTCTCTAAAGAGATGCTAAGTACTTTGAACAGAGACAATAGGAAAGATGACTTGAAGACATCTCAGGAATTGGCAAAAATGCACCCACTGCAGGCCCAAAGGTGTAGAAAAGAAAATTTTGGGAATAGATTGTGAGAATGCTCTGCTTGCACTGGGTAGGGGTGGGAGGATTGAAAGTTGTTTCACCATACTCACCTACCCAGGCACTCAGCGGCTGCTGTAGACATGATCCTGCAAAGTTCAGCTACCGTGAAAGCTGTCAGAGATCTTGGCATCATCCATGTGGCGCTGGTTCTGCCAGGATGCAAGATACTGGAGTTATGGGTTCATGGAGGCTTCCATGGTGATTTCAAAGGATGGTCTGGAAGGTAAGGCAAGTGAATCAGGGTTAGAGATTCTGTGGGTTGTCTCTGAAAGGGTGATATATGAAACTGTGAGAATAAAGTTGAAGCTGTGATGGAGACCCCAGAAATTAAGAGATGCCAGCAACATGGACTGTCTGCTAAAAAAAGATGATGCCCGTGAAGAAAACCAAGCTAAACAAGAGCCTATGTGTACTGCAGCTGGCAAGGCCAGAGAGATCAGATAGTCCAAGATGTTTGGTAAGCATGTCTCATGGCCATGGGTTCTAGAGTCTGTATACAGACTTACAGGAGGAGTTACAGGATCTGCTTGCCTGGCTGAATTTAAGGCTTCTTTTGGTCCCATCCCTTCTCTCTTTGCAACTCTTCCTCTATTTTGGAATAGGAATGTTTACTCTGCACCAGTTTATATAAGATATATGTAACTTACTTTTGATTTTTACAGCAGCTCACAGCCTGGAATTTGCCTTCAGTTTCCGAGGATACCTTGGATTTGGATTTTTGTGCAATATTGGAATTGTTAATACTATGGCACTCCTGGAGATAAAAAACCAAATGCATTCTGCATTGTAAGATAAACGTGAGCTTTTAAGGGTCAAAGGAGGAATGTTGTGGTTTGGATATGATGTGTCCCCTAAAAGCTCCTATTTTTATACAAGTAGTTTTGGAGGCAAAATGATCAGACACTGAGATCTGTAATCTAATCAGTCCATCCTAGTTTAAATAAAGTGGGTGGTAACTGCATGCAGGTGTGGCATAGCAGGAGGAGGTGAGTCACTGTGGGTTACCCTGTAAGGATTCATCTTCCCTAAGGTCTCTTCTTTCTTCTTGTTTTATGCTACCTGGCTGCCATGAATGGAACAGAGCTTCTCCATAATATCCTTCTGCCTTCATGTGCTGCCTCACTTTGTGCTCAGAACAATGGATTCAGTCATGCATGGACTGAACCTCTGATACTGTGACCCAAAATGAACTTTCCCTCCTCTAAGTGGTTCTTAAAAGGTATTTTGGTCACAGCAATGCAATGCTAACTAAAACAGAGGAGAATGCTATTAACGTAATGTCGTATCTGTGTTTCTGGAGATAGAATGTTAATATCTTGTTTATGATCATTGTGTACAATTGCAAAGATGTTGAGGAATGCCATAGAGAGTTTGGAAAACATGCATTGTGTTTCATAAGTGGTGAAGGTAAACTGAAGCTAAATGACAGAGGAATTGAAAATATTATGTTAGGCAAATATATAAGAAAAATATTTACTGATTCTTAACTGAAGAGAGTGGTTGTAAAAATATGGCATCATAAATTATAAGAAACAGAAATTTATTGCTCAAAAATTGGGATGTTGAAGAATCTAAGATCTAGACACATGTGGGCTTAATATCTGGCAATGGCTTCCTTTACATAAATAACATCTCCTTGGGCCTTCACATGGAAGAGGAAAATGAGGTCCTTTCATTTTTTTAAATTTTATTTTAGTTGTCAATGGGTCTTTTTATCTTCTTCTTTTTTTAATGTGGTGCTGAGAATTGAACCTAGTGCATCACACATGTTAGGCAAGCACTCTACCACTGAACTACAATCCTAGCTTTCATTTTCTTTTATAGTGTCATGAATCACCCCCTCATGACCTAATCACATTCTAAAGGGTTCCCACATCTTAACATCCTCACCTTTGGGGTTAGAATTTGAACATATTAATTTTGAGGCAATATCAGTCAGGATTCTCAAGAGGAACAGAAACGACAGAGTATTTATTTGCATAATTATAAAAGGATATTTTTAAAAGTGACTTACTTGATCATAATCTGGATAGTACAACAACAGCTGTCTATAAACTAGAGATATGGAAGAACCAGTAGCTGCTCAGTCCAATAAGCTGAAAACCTCAAAATAAGAGGTACAAAATATGCAACCTCTATCTGAGATTGATTACCTGCAAACTCCCTGGAGAATTGTTGGTGAAAGGCCACACTGCAAGAATGAAGAAACTGGAGTCTGATATCCACAGATAATGCCAGCAGCAATAGATAATACTAAATAAGAATTGATCTTACATCTGTTGTAGCTTCCTCCTTCATCTATCATTTGTTCCATTCTAACACTCAACCTATTTTAGAGGGCCACCTACATTCAGGGCAGATTGCACCCACCAGTTTGTTGTCCCACTTGCCAAATTTTCTCCAGAAACATCTTCACAGACACACTCAGAAGTTTCTTGATCCTATGCATTTCTTACACAACTCTCAATCTAATCAAGTTGGCAATCAGATTACCTGTAAAGATGAAGGGACACAAAACTTTAGAACATACCAGACATTCAGCAACATACTCCTAAGTAACTTCTAAGTGAGTCAAAGAAGTAATAATAAGGCGAATTTTAAAACATTTCAAATAAAGGAAAATAAAAGCACAATGTATCAATACTTGTGGGATATACCAAAATAAGTGTCTAGAAGTAAATTTGTGGCATTGAAATCTAGATGGTTCTAAAAAAAGAAAGATCTAAAGTCAATAATCCAGCCTTCCACATCGGGAACTTGAAAACAAAGAATATAGAAAACCCCAAAAGAAACAAAGAAATTTAAAAGAATAGATAAGAAATCAATGAAGATAAAAATAGACCCCTAAAACCAAGAAATAAAACTAAGAATCTGTAAGTGGGATCACATAAAATTGAAAAGCTTCTGTACTACAATGAAAACAAGAGTGTGAAAAGAGAACCCACAGAATGAAACAAAATCAATAACTCTTATGATAGATGATAAATATTCAGAAAATATAAAGAACTCATAAAACTTGACACCATAAAAACAAATAATTCAATTACTGAAAAGGAAAAGAACAGGCATTCTCAAAAGAAGAAATGACAATGAACAACAAACACAAGAAACTCAATATCTTTACCAATAAGGAAAATGTGATCCAAAAACACTCAGATTTCATCTCACCCATGTTAGAATTGCAACTACTAAGAAGATAAGCAATAATAAATGCTTTCAAGGATGCAAAAATAAAGGAAAACTTATGCATGGTTTGTGAGACTGCAAATTAATACAAATCCTACAGAAGTAGGATTTTGAGGAATGTAGATACCTCAAAAGACTATGAATGAAAAACAATTGCATGACACATTTATTCTGATTCTTGATGTTTATCCAAAAGATGTTAAATAAGTATACTACAAGAATTTGTGTATTCCATTGTTTATAGCAGTGAAATGCACAATAGTCAAGTTATGGAACCAGTCTAAGAGTCTGTCAACAGATAAATGGATAAATAAAATGAACTAAATAGGCACAACAGATTTTACTCAGTCATAAAGAAGAAATAAATTATGTCATTTTATGGTAAATGGATGGAATTGGAGAACATCATGCTAAGTGAAGTAAATGTAATTCTGAGAGTCAAGAGTCAAATGTTTTCTCCTTATGCAGAATGTAGAGAGAAAAAATAAACTGAAAAAGGGATCTCATTACAACTGAAGGTTCACAAGTAGAGTTAGCAAATCAAGGAATAGGGAGGAAGGGATTAAGAGGTAAGGAGCTGAGCAATAAAACTAATAAAATTATGCTATAGGCCTTTATGAGCATAAGACAATGACTGTCACATTTGTGTTTAATTATAATGCACTGATGAAAAATATGTAAACAAATGGAAGAGCAGAAGAGTAAAGAAAGAGAAACAGGAAGTAGGATGAGCGAAGGAAATTTGGTGGAGTACTGAGGAATGAATTAGAAGAAATTATGTTATGTACATATGTGAATATGTAACAATGAATACCACTATTATGTTTAAGTATAATTCACTGATAAAACATAGAAAAGAATAATGAACCAATAGAAAAAATTATCAAAACTGCAAGCTGATTCTTTGAAGAAATCAAAAGAATCAATAAACCTATACATAGGCATTTTAGTCAGTTTTCATCAATGTGACCAAAAGATCTGACAAGAACAACATAAGGATAAAAAGCTTATTTTGACTCATGGTTTCAGCAGTTCTGTTGGTTGACTGATTCCATAGCTCTGGGTGTGATGCGAGACAGAACATCATGGTGGAAGAGCATGGTGGAAGAAAACAGTTCAGGACATGGCAATCATGAAGCAAAGAGAAGGGTCTGCTCAACTGTTATAAAATATAAATCCCAAAGGCACACCCCAAGTGACCTGTCTGCTCTAGCCAATAGTTACCACCGATTTACTCAACATCAGTGTATTAATCCACTAATTAGATTTAAACTCTCACTATCCAACAATTCTTCCTCTGAAAAATTCCTGAATTGTCTCACACATGAGTTTTCGTGGGACATTTCTTACCTAAACCATAACACTAGGCTAAGGGAAAAGAAGAGAGTTTACTAATATTTCAAATGAAAGAGACAAAAAACCCTCTACAGATCCCATGGACACGAAAAAGACAATAGAAGAATACTATGAAAAACTTTATATGGGAAAATTTGATGACACACATGAGATGAACCAATTCTTTGAAAGATACAATTTATCAAAAACCACAGAGAAAGAAAAACACAATCTGAAAAGTAAAAACAGAAAATACAAAACTTGGATAAGTTCACTAGACAATTCTATTACACATTTAAGGACAAAATGATACCAATTCTCTGTAATTTCTTTCTAAAGAAAGAAGCAGACATAAAATGTTCTCATTTTAGGTGTCAGCACTACCTTAATGCTGAAACCAGACAAATATGTGAGAAGAAAGAAGATCTTTGTACCAATATCTCTTGTGAATGTAGCTGTAAATATCCTGAACAGAATATTAGTATATAAATATAGTAATATATAAAAATAATTATACATGATAACAAAATGGGATTTATCCCAGGGATGAAATCTGATTCAACATTTGAGAATCAATTAATGAATTCCATCATACCAGTAGGCTATCGAGGTCACATAATTTATATTGATGGATGTAGAAAAACAATTTAACAAAATTTAATACCCACCATGATAAAAACTTTCACAAAACCAGGAATAAAGTCAAGCATGGTGGTGCATGCCTATAATCCCAGAGATTCACGAGGCTGAGACAGGAAGAACACAAGTTCAAGACCAGCCTCAGCCACTACGTGAGGCCCTAAGCAACTTAGTGAAATCTTCTCCCTAAATTAAACAAAGAAACAAAAAGGACTGGGGATGTAGCTCAGTGGTAAGCACTCCGGGTTAAACCTTCAGGAAAAATAAACCTAGGATTAAAAAGTTTCTCAAATTGATAATGAGTATATGCTAAAATTATCATATTTAATGTTGAGAAACTTGAAGCTTTCCCACTAATATCAAGAATGAGACAAGTATATCTCCTTTCATTATGGCTTTACAACATCATTGTGGGAGTACTACCTGATGATATAAGACAAGAACAAGAAAATAAATTTAAAATGTGGTACATTTTATTCAGTCATAAAGAAAAATAAAATTATCTCATTTTTGGTAAATAGATGGAACTGAAGAACATCATGCTAAGTGAAATAAGCCAGATTCAGGGTCAAGGGTCAGTATGTGCAAGCTAGACAGAAAAAATGAATAAAAAATGGATCCCAGGAATGATCAGAAGAGTGGGAGAAGGGAATTGAAAGGAAGCTAGGGGAATGTAAAAGAGGATGTACTGGGGAATGAAACTGACCAAATTATGCTATGTTCATGTATATCAAAATTAATTCCACATCTATGTCTAATTATAACACATAAAAGATAAATATAGAAGAGAAACCAGTAGAGAAGAGAAAGGATATCAGGTGGGAGAAGGATATACTGGAGAATGAGATTGAACAAACTTTTATGTGCATGTATAAATGTGTCACAATGAATCTCAGTATTGCATATAATTATAATGCACTTATAAAAATCATAAAAGAAAATAAAATGTATACATATTAGGAAGGAGGAAATAAAAAGTCTTTATTTGCAGATGGCATCTTGCTATGTGTAGACAATTCAAAAGAATAAACATAACTCCTGCTGGAATAAGTGATTATAGCAAGGTTTCAGTATATAATATTAATATATGGGGTGATCCAAGATGGCCAACTAGAGGGTGACTGCATCTCCAGTTGCTCCAGAACCCAGGATTCAAGAAGGGGAGGCATTGAGAGACTCGGACTAAAATAGAGCCACGGGTAAATCTCGGCTTGGGAGGCAGGCCCGGATAGAGGTGGCTTATCGGAGCAGGGCAGGGCAGCTAGAGTCTTCCCCAGGCAGCCCTGCACACTCCGGCGGTGGGCTCCTCCCACACGGCCAGCTTCTCCAGCTTCTTGGAGCAGGCCCCCCAGAGAGAGCCTTTCTTATCAGAACCACCTCCAAGTCCCAGAGCCAGCGTGGAATACTCCGGCCCGCAAGGGGCTTCAGGGACCAGGACAGGGCAGCCAGAGACTTCCCCAAGCAGCCTGGACCCCTGCAGTGGGAGGTGCTTTTCAAGGCTAACTTCTCGGAGCAGACCGCCCAGTGAGAGCCTTTCTACACAGAGCCAGTCACAAGTCCCCGAGTCAACGAAGAGCTTCGACCTGCAAGCAGCCTCTGGGATCAGGGCAGGGCAGCCAGAGACCTCTTCAGGTGGCTCTGCCCACTCCGGCTGCAGGCTCTTTCCATGGGTGATCCAAGATGGTGGACTAGAGGGTGACTGAATCTCCAGTGGCTCCAGAACCCAGGACTCAAAAAGGGGAGGCATTGAGAGACTTGGACAAAAATAGAGTCACGGGGTGAGTCTCCCCCACTGGGTGAAGCTCGGCCTGGGCGGCAGGCACCGATAGGGGCGGCTTATCAGGGCAGGGCAGGGCAGCTAGAGTCTTCCACAGGTAGCCTTCCACACTCCGGCAGTGGGCTCCTCCCACACGGCCAGCTGCGCGGTGCAGGCCCCTCAGTGAGAGCCTTTCCGCACAGAGCCAGCTCCGAGCCCTAGAACCAGTAGGGGTCTAGAGGCAGCTTTCTTGGAAGCACTGCATTATCAAGTTCCTCCAATACTTCAGGCTACTGAAGGCTGGGAGGTGTTACACTGGAAATCTACAGGGACACTATAAGCCATTAGAGGAAATCTGCAATATCTCAGGGTCCCACTGACAGCTGACCAATATGAGAAAACAAGGGAAGAAAATGTCCCAAACAAACCTAGATAATCTATCAATAAAACCCAATGACAGCACAGCAGAAGAAATGTCAGAAAGGGAGTTCAGAATGTACATAATTAAAACAATCAGGGAAGCTAATGAGGAGATGAAAGAGCAAATGCAGGCATTGAAGGAGGAGATGAAAGAGCAAATGCAGGCATTAAATGATCGCACCAATCAACAGTTAAAAGACCAAATACGGGAAGCAAGAGATCATTTCAATAAAGAGTTAGAGATATTGAAAAAAAAAAGAACAGAAATCCTTGAAATGAAGGAAACAATAAACCAAGTTAAAAACTCCATAGAAAGCATAACCAATAGGATAGAACACCTGGAGGCAGAACCTCAGACGTTGAAGAAAAATATTAATCTTGAAAACAAAGTTGGCCAAACAGAGAAGATGGTAAGAAATCAAGAACAGAATCTACAAGAATTATGGGATATCATGAAAAGGCCAAATTTAAGAATTATTGGGATTGAGGGAGGCACAGAGAAATAAACCAAAGGAATGAACAATCTATTCAATGAAATAAGATCAGAAAATTTCCCAAATCTGAAGAACAAAATGGAAAACCAAGTATAAGAGGCTTATAGGACTCCAAATATACAAAATTACAACAGACCCACACCAAGGCACATTATTATGAAAATACCTAACATACAAAATAAAGACAGAATTTTAAAGGCCACGAGAGAAAAGAATCAAATTACATTCAGGGGGAAACCAATAAGATATCAGCAGATTTTTCAATTCAGACCCTAAAAGCTAGAAGGGCCGGGAACAACATTTACCAAGCCCTGAAAGAAAACAGATTCCAACCAAGAATCTTATACCCAGCAAAACTTACTTTCAGATATGACGATGAAATAAAATCCTTCCATGATAAATAAAAGCTAAAAGAATTTACAAAAATAAGCCGGCATTACAGAACATTCTCAGCAAAATATTCCATGAGGAAGAGATGAAAAACAACGATGCAAATCAGCAAAGGGAGGAACTAGACTAAAGGAATAGCCAAATAAAGGAGAAACCAAATCATGTCAAAAAACAAAAATGAGTCAAATGACTGGGAATACAAATCATATCACAATAATAACCCTGAATGTTAATGGCGTGAACTCATCAATCAAAAGACATAGACTGGCAGATTGGATTAAAAAGAAAAATCCAACAATATGCTGCCTGCAAGAGACTCATCTCATAGAAAGAGATACCCACAGGCTAAAGGTGAAAGGATGGGAAAAAACATAACATGCACATGGATACAGCAAAAAAGCTGGAGTATCCATCCTCATTTCAGAAAAGGTGGACTTCAAGCCAAAACTAGTCAGAAGGGATGAAGAAGGACATTACATGCTACTTAAGGGAAGCATAAATCAGCAAGACATAACAATCATAAATATCTATGCCCCAAACATTGGCTCATCCATGTACGTCAAACAAATCCTTCTCAATTCCAGAAATCAAATAGACCACAGCACAATAATACTAGGCGATTTTAACACACCTCTCTCACCACTGGATAGATTTTCCAAACAAAAATTGAATAAAGAAACCATAGATCTCAATAACACAATCAACAATTTAGACTTAACGGACATATATAGAATATACCATCCAACAAAGAATGAATACACTTTCTTCTCAGCAGCACATGGATCCTTCTCTAAAAGAGACCATATTTTATACCACAAAACTACTGTTAGCAAATACAAGAAGATAGAGATACTACCTTGTACCTATCAGACCATAATGGATTGAAATTAGAAATAAATGACAGAATAAAAAACAGAAACTTCTCCAATACCTGGAGATTAAATAATACACTATTATATGATGAATGGATAACAGAAGACATCAGGAGGGAAATAAAAAGATTCTTAGAAGTAAACGAGAAGAAAGACACATCATATCAAAATCTCTGGGACACTATGAAAGCAGTACTTAGAGAAAGATTTATTTCATGGGGCGCATTCAACAAAAGAAATAGAAATCAACAAATAAATGATTTAACACTACAGCTCAAAGCCCTAGAAAAAGAAGAGCAGACCAACACCAAAAGTAGTAGAAGACAGGAAATAGTTAAAATCAGAGCCAAAATCAACAAAATTGAAACAAAAGAAACAATCGGAAAAATTAACAAAATAAATAGTTGGTTCTTTGAAAAAATAAACAAAATTGATAAACCCTTAGCCACACTAAAAAAGAGAAAGAGGGAGAAAACTCAAATTACTAAAATTCGGAATGAACAAGGAAATATCACAAGAGACACGAGTGAAATACAACATATAATTAGAAGCTATTTTGAAAATCTAGACTCCAACAAAACAGAAAACCTTGAAGACATCAACAAGTTTCTAGAGACATATGAATTACCTAAACTGAACGAGAAGGACATACACAACTTAAATAAACCAATTTCAAGCAATGAAATAGAAGAGGTCATCAAAAGCCTACCAACAAAGAAAAGTCCAGGACCAGATGGGTTCTCAGCCGAGTTCTACAAAACCTTTAAAGAAGAGCTCATTCCAATACTCCTCAAAGTATTCCATGAAATAGAAGAGGAGGGAACCCTCCCAAACTCGTTCTATGAAGCCAGTATCACCCTGATACCTAAACCAAAGAGAGAAACATCGAGGAAAGAAAATTTCAGACCAATATCCTTAATGAACATCGATGCAAAAATTCTCAACAAAATTTTAGCGAATCGCATACAAAAATATATTAAAAAGATAGTGCACCATGATCAAGAGGGTTTTATTCCAGGGATGCAAGGTTGGTTCAACATCTGGAAATCAATAAATGTCATTCACCATATCAACAGACTTAAAGTTAAGAATCACATGATTGTTTTAATAGATGCAGAAAAAGCATTTGATAAAATACAGCATCGCTTCATGCTCAAAACACTAGAAAAAATTGGGGTAGTGGGAACATTCCTTAACATTATAAAGGCCATAAATGTTAAGCCCATGGCCAATATCATTCTAAATGGTGAAAAAGTGAAAGCATTCCCCCAAAAAACTGGAACAAGGCAGGGATGCCCTCTGTCACCACTTCTATTCAACATCATCCTTGAGACTCTTGCCAGAGCAATTAGACAGACCAAAGAAATTAAAGGGATACGAATTGGAAAAGAAGAACTCAAACTATCCCTGTTCGCTGATGACATGATTATATATTTAGAGGAACATGGAAATTCCAGCAGAAAACTTTTAGAACTCATAAGTGAATTCAATAAAGTAGCAGGTTACAAGATCAATGCTCATCAATCCAATGCATTTTTATACATAAGTGATGAATCTTCAGAAAGAGAAATTAGGAAAACTACCCCATTCAAAATAGCATCGAAAAAAATAAAATAGTTGGGAATCAATCTCACAAAAGAGGTGAAAGACCTCTACAATGAGAACTACAGAACACTAAAGAAAGAAATTAAAGAAAACCTTAGAAGATGGAAATATCTCCCATGTTCTTGGATAGGCAGAATTAATATTGTCAAAATGGCCAAACTACCTAAAGTGCTATACAGATTCAATGCAATTCCAATTGAAATCCCAATGATGTACCTTGCAGAAATAGAGCAAGTAATTATGAAATTCATCTGGAAGAATAAGACACCCAGAATTGCTAAAGCAATCCTCAGTAGAAAGAGCGAAGCGGGGGGTATCGCAATACCAGATCTTCAACTCTACTACAAAGCAATAGTAACAAAAACGGCATGGTATTGGTACCAAAATAGACAGGTAGATCAATGGTACAGAATAGAGGACATGGACACAAACCCAAATGAATACAATTTTCTCATACTAGACAAAGGGTCCAAAAATATGCAATGGAGAAAAATGGTGCTGGGAAACTGGAAAACCATATGCAACAGAATGAAATTAAACCCCTGTCTCTCACCCTACACAAAACTCAACTCAAAATGGATGAAGGACCTCGGAATCAGATCAGAGACTCTGCATCTTATAGAAGAAAAAGTAGGTCCAAACCTTCAACTTGTTGGCTTAGGATCAGACTTCCTTAACAGGACTCCCATAGCACAAGAAATAAAAGCAAGAAGCAACAACTGGGATAGATTCAAACTAAAAAGCTTTCTCTCAGCAAAGGAAACTATCAGTAATGTGAAGAGAGAGCCTATAGAGTGGGAGAATATCTTTGCCACTCATACATCAGATAGAGCACTAATTTCCAGAATCTATAAAGAACTCAACAAACTCTACACCAATACAAATAATCCAATCAACAAATGTGCTAAGGAAATGAACAGACACTTCACAGAAGAAGATGTACAAGCAATCAACAGATATATGACAGAATGTTCAACATCTCTAGTAATAAGAGAAATGCAAATCAAAACTACCCTAGGATTTCATCTAACCCCAATTAGAATGGCGATTATCAAGAACCCAAGCAACAATAGATGTTGGCGAGGAATCGGGGAAAAAGGTACACTCATACATTGCTGGTGGGGCTGCAAATTAGTGCAGCCACTCTGGACAGCAGTATGGAGATTCCTCAGAAAGCTTGGAATGGAACCACCATTTGACCCAGCTATCCCACTCCTTGGCCTATACCCAAAGGACTTAAAATCAGCATACTACAGAGATACAGCCACATCAATGTTCATAGCTGCTCAATTCACCATAGCCAGATTGTGGAACCAACCTAGATGCCCTTCAGTTGATGAATGGATAAAGAAACTGTGGCATATATATACAATGGAATATTAGTCCGCCATAAAGGATGATAAAATTATGGCATTTGCAGGCAAATGGATGAAATTGGAGAATATCATGCTAAGTGAGATAAGCCAATCTCAGAAAACTAAAGAACAAATGATCTCGCTGATAAGCAGATGAGGACATATAATGGGGGGTGGGAGGGTTTAGTGTTAGCGTTAGGGTTAGGTTTAGGGTTAGGGATAAGGAGGGTGGTAAGAATGGACGAAGGAAGGACTGGGTAGAGGGAAAAGAGGGGTGGGGGGTGTGGGGGGAAGGGAAAAAATAATGAATCAAACATCATTCCCCTATGTAAATTTATGATTACACCAATGCTATGCCTTGACTCTATGTACAAATAGAGAAACAACATGTATCCCATTTGTATGCAATAAAAAAAGATTAATATGCAAAAGTTAATTCCTTTATATAAAATAGGAATGAACAAGTAGAATTTGAAGCAAAAATCAGTATCATTTATGTTAGTATCCCTAAAATGATATGTTTACACATCTAACAATATACAAGAAATGTACAAGGAAAGCAACAGAACTCTGATGAAAGAAATCAGCAAAGACCTAAATAAATGAAAAGATATTCCATTGCCAAGATGTCAGGTCTTCCCAAATTTATCTATACATCCAATACATTTTGATTAAAATTCCAACGCTTTATGTTGTGGATATTGACAATCTTATTTGAAAGTTTATGCAGAGAGGCAAAAGACCCAGAAAAGTTAATGTAATATTGAAGGAAAAGAACAAAGTCAGAACATTGACCCTCTTTGACTTAAAGTCTTACTATAAATTTATAGTATTCAGGACAGTGTGGCATTGGCAAAACAGTGGACACATAGATCAATGGAACAGAATAAAAAGCTGAGAAATAGATCCACATAGATACAGTCAACTTATATGTGAAAGAAGAGCTAAGACAATGCCAAAGAGAAAAATTATATTTTCAACAAATGGTGCCAGGACAGCTATATATCCACGTGCAAAAAAAATAACCTAGCCACATAACTTATATTCTTCAAACAATTAATTCTAATGAATCATAGATGTTAGACTTACTTGAAAGTGCAAAACTAGAAAACTCCCCAAAAAATAACCCAGGAGAAAATCTTGATGACCTGGTGTATGGTGGTAAGATTTCACATACAAATCCAAAGGCATAATCCATGACAAAAGTAATTGCTAAACTGAACTTTATTAACATTATAAACTTTGGCTCGGACTGGAAGTGTAGCTTAGGTAGAATGATTTCTCACATACATGAAGCCCTGAGTTTAAACCCCAACATCACAAAGTAAGCAAGCAGGCAAGCAAACAAACTTTCACTATGTGAAAGTTAATGTCAACATAATAATAAGTAAGTCCCAAAGTTAGAGAAAAAATTTGAAAACATGTTTGATAAGGAAATGTTATCCAAAATACACAAAGAAGACCTAAGACTCAATAATAAGAAAAGGAATAAGCCAATTATAACATGGAAAAATATTCAAATAGACACTTCTTCATAAGAGATATGCAGATGGTCAATGAACATACAAAAATGTTCAATATCATGTATCATTAGGGAATGCAAATTAAAACAACAATGACATATTACTACACACACATTAGAATGAATATATCCAAAGCACTAACAATACCAAATATTGGTGTGGTAAATGAGCAATGGGAATCTTCAGCCATGACTGGTGGAACTGCAAAATAATACAGACACACTAGGAGAGAGTTTAGGAATTTCTTATGCAATTAGACATACTCTTATCATATGATCCGTAACTCGTGCTGCTGGTTTCTACCTAAATGAATTGACATGTACACACAAAAATGTTCACATGGATGTGTATTACAGCTTTATTTACAATTGTCAAAATTAGAAACAACAATCATTCCCTTCTACAAGTGAATGTGCAAATATGCTCTGGTACATACTAACAATAGGTTATCATCCAGTGCTATTAAAGCTATCTATCATGCTAGAAGAAATGAAGGGAATTTCAATGCATATTTTTAAGTAAAACAAACCAAGCTAACATAGCTACCTACTGTATGATTCCAGTTATATGGCATTCTGAAAAAGGCAAAATTATGTAGATAGCAAAAATATCAGTAGGTGCAAGGGTTGAGAGAAAATAAGAATGAATGAATACTGCACAGCGTATTTTTAGGGCAGGGAAACTATTCTGTATGATGAATATGAATCATAATGCATTTGTCAAAAACCATAGCATATACAACACAGAGTACTGTAATGTAAAGTATGGCCTTTGGATGGTAAAGACGCGTCATGGGTTGTGAAGGAAAATGCCACTGTGTTGTAGGATATTGATGGGGTAGGCTGTGCATATGTGGGAATAGAGAGGTAAATGGAAACACTCTGTTCTTTCTGTTCGATTTTGCCATGAACCTTTAACTGCTTTAAATATTGTCTACAAAAAACTTCTGATGCCCAGGCAAAATTCCAGATCAAGAGTCAATCAATAATTTTATGAAGTTCTTGTGTGAATAGAAAATCTAATCAAGGATGTGATCCACTGCTGTATATACTTGCTATTTCAAGAGTGGTTCATGAAATACAAGAGTGGACAACAACTCTGAACTTCTTAAAAATGAATAATCTCAGAACCCACACCAGATTTACTGATTCAGTCTTTATTTAACAGGATTTCTGGGTGTTTCAACAGCAAATTAAAGTTTAGGAGTCAATATTCTAACGTAGCTTGATTTGATAAATGCTTCTCATAGAGTCATAATTTACAAGTATGTCACATATGTTTCATTAACCACATTTATTTTGGAGAAAACTGAAACTCAACCTGTTTCTTACCTTCCAACAAACTAGGGTGAATTAATAGATGCAATATAGTAAATTTAGGGGGGATTATTCAAACTAAAGCAAAAAATATTTTCAAAATGATGTGTTATTTTAAACATTTCATATTTCCTTTATTGCTTCTGTAAAAGTGCCATTAATTTTAAAACATTAATATAAAATTCTATGTGTTTAGTGTATTGCATAGTTACCTATTTAAAAATGGAAATGGTTGTGTAACAAAATTTAAAAACAAATTGTAAATTGATACAGATAGGTGAGAGAAGAATAGTGGTTAATACAGATTGGGGAGAATAGGGAATGGGGGAAGGGTGAGAGGTTGAAAAATGGTTATTATATTGTTGTTTTATGTGAGGAATAAGTACTGGTGTTCTATGGCACAGCACAATGAATATGATTATAAAAAATTTATTGCACATTTCAAAATAATAAGAATAGAGGTATTTGAATGTATTAACCATAAAGAAAGTATACTGTTTTTTTTTTAAAAAATGATTAGTACACTACAGTTACACATAATATTGTGGTTTATTTTGACATGATTATACAAACATAGAATATAATTTGCTCCAATTCAGACACTAGTCCTTCCCTTTCTCTCTCTTGCTTAACCCCACTATTCCCTTTCTTCTACTCCATTGGTCTTCCTTCATTTTTAAGTATTTTTTAATAGTGAATTATACATATAAAGGTGAAATTCAGTGTGGTATATTCATATGTGTACGTAGGAGAGTTTGATCACTTTCATTCTAATGATCTTCCTTTTTCCTGTTTCTCATTTGGCACCATTAATCCCCATTCTCTACTCCAATCATCTCCCTTCAATTTTCATGGTGCACCCTCCTTCCCCTTTATATTTTTCTAGCAAGGAGAGGCAAAATTGGGTTATGTGGTGATTCCATTCCTAGTTTTATGAGGAATCTCCATACTGATTTTCAGAGTGTTTTTACTAATTTTCAGTCCCATCAACAATGTATAAATGTACATTTCTCCCAATATTATTGTCAACATTTGTTAGTATTTGTATTCTATTAATTGCCATTATGACTTGAGAAAGATGAAATCTCAATGTAACTTTGACCTAAATTTCCCATTGCTAGAAATGTTGAATTTTAAAAATATGTATGTGTTGCCCATTTGTATTTCTTCTTCTGAGAAGTGTCTCCTTAGATCTTTAGCCAACTTATTAATTAGCTTTTTGTTTGGGGATGTTAAATTGTTGAGTTGTTTATATATTCTGGATATTAATTTTCTTTCTGAGTAGCAGGTCACAAATATCTCCCATTTTATAGTCTATCTCTGCGCAATCACAATTTTTTCCTTTGCTGTGAAGAAACTTTAATTTGTTGCTGTCCCATGTATTGATTATTGGTTTTATTTCCTGCAGTTTAGGAGTCTGGTTAAGGAAGTCAGTGTCTGTACAAATACATTGGATTGTTGAGCTTACCTTTCCTTATAGCAGTTGCGAAATTCTGTGCTAATTTCTAGAATCTACTTTAGGTTGATTTTGGGAAAGGGTGACAGATATGGATCAAGTTTTATTATTCTACATATGCATATGCAGTTTTTTCCAGCACCATTTTTTACAAGACATTTGCTAATGCATGTTTGTGGCATCTTTGTCAAGTATCAGTTGAATCTATGTGGATTTGTCTGTGTCTTCTATTCTGTTTCATTGGTCTTCATGTCTGCTTTGGTGCCAATACCACTCTGTTTTTATTGTTATAGTTCTGTAGTATAATTTATGATCTGGTATTGTGATGACTCCAGCATCACTCTTCCTTCTCAAGGATCATTCAACTATTCTAGGTCTCTAATTCATTCAAATAAAATTTAGAACCATTCTTTTTCTGTTTGTGAAGAATGACATTGGGTGCAGGGGAAAGAGAAGAATGAAGGAACTTCATATGGTGTAGAGGAAAATGGGGTGGGAGGGGATAAGGGATGGAAAGATAGTAGAATTAGACAGATAGTATTACCCTATGTATATGTATGATTACATGAATGGTGTGACTGTACATTGTATACAACCATTGAACTGAAAAGTTGTATCCCCCAAAAAATAAAAAAAATAAAGTACAATTTAGAACCCCCCCCAAAAAACTAGAATGGCATTGGTATTTTGGTAAGAATTGCATTGATTCTGTACAATACCTTTGGTTGTATGAACATGTTAATATGAATTCTGCATATCCAAGAATATGGGAAGTCTTTCCATCTTCTAGTATCTTTGAATTCTTTCTTCAGTGTTCTATAGTTTTTTATTGTAGAGATATTTTACCTCCCTAGTTATGTTAATTCACAAGTATGTTTTGGAGATTACTGTGAAGAGGATATATTTTCTTATTTATTTTTCAGCAGAAACACTATTGGAATACAGCAAAGTTATTGATTTGTATTTGTTGATCTTGTATCCTGCTACTTTGTGGAATTTAAAAAAAAATTATCTCTGGAAGCCTTCTGATGCATTTTGGAGTCTTAAATGGAGAATCATGTTATTCATTCCTCATTCAAAACTGTATTATTTAATCTATAGGTGTTAAAATGGTTTCTTTTTTATCTTGTTCTTTTATTTCATGTTTCATTGTATTACGACCTGAAAGAATGCAAAGAATTCTATTCTGTATTTGCTGAGAGTTGCTTTGATTCCTGAAGTATGGTCTATTTTTGAGGAAGTTCCATGTTGAAATCACCCAGTATTATTGGGTTGGGGGTCTATTTGATTTTTTTACTGTGTAGGGTTAGTTTTATGTATGTAGATGCACTAACATTAGGCATAAATATTTATATTCATTATATCTTCTTGGTGGATGATTTCCTTAAACATTTATGAAGTGACTTTCTTTGTTCTGATTAACTTTTGCTTGAAATTTTCTTTGTCAGATATGATGGAAGGATCTATTCTTGCTTGTTTTTGTCTTCATTTTTGTAGTGCATCTTTTTCATCCTTTCACCTTCAGGCTGTTAATATCTTTTCCTGTAATGTGAGTCTCTTGTAAACAACATATCATTGAGTCTTGTTTATTGATTCATTCAGACAATTTGTGCCTTTGACTGGTAATTTTAAAATATTTGTATTCCTTGTTAATACACAGTGATTTTTATTCCTACCATTATGATTTATTTCTGGTGCTTCATAGAGACTTGATTCTCCTTTAGTCAACTATTCATCTAGTGATTCATACATATGATGAATTTAATACTTTTTTTTCATTCATTTTGCATGAGTCATTTTGTAATGCTGGTTCAGTGGTTAAGAATTCTTTTTGTCTGTTTCTCATGGCAAGTTTTTATTTCATCATCAATCTGAAATTTAGGTTTTTAAATATTTTTATTAGTTCTTTTTAGTTATTCATGATATTAGGGTTCATTTTTATATACTTTTTTTTTATAATTATATATGGAATATAATTTGTTTCAGCTTGGTCCCCCTATACTTCACCTTTCTCTCTTCTCTTCCATTCCTCTGTTCCCTTTCTTTACTACTCTAGTGATCTTTCTTCTATATATTTATGGATTTCAAACTTAGTGTGTTATGGATATACATAAATGTAAAAATCACTGTTTTGCTGGATATAGCAATCTTGGTTGAAATCTGTTATTTTTAAGGGATTGGTGTATATTATTTCAAGTCCTGGTTTTTAGGATCTGTACTGTAAAAGTCAGTTGAAATTCTAATTGGTTTACCTCCAATGTGACTGCCCATTTTTCTCTTGTGACTTTTAAAATTCTTATTCTTCTAAGACATTTTAATTATGTGTCTTGGGAGGATTTTTTAAATCTTGTTAATTTGCATTTTAGTGCTTTTTGTATTTGAATTTGCATCTCATTCCTGAGGTTTGAAAAAAAAATTTTTTGGTGGGTACTGGGGATTGAATTCAAGAGTACATGACCACTGAGCCACATACCCAGCCCTATTTTGTAGTTTATTTAGAGACAGGGTCTCACTGAGTTGCTTAGCACCTTGCTTTTGCTGAGGCTGACTTTGAACTCTCAATCTTTAACTCAGCCTCCTGAGCTGCTGGGATTACAGGCATGTGCCACCACAATGGGCAGGTTTGAAAATTGTTCCATTATTTCATTATTTGAAAGTTTGCTCATTCTTTTAATTTTTATTTCTTTTCCTTCCTGTATACTGATAATTCTTAGATTTGGTCTCTTAATGTAATTCCAGATTTCTTGAATATTCTGGTAATGGTCTCTTAACATCTTTTCTTTATTGTTTATTTTCAAGGTTATATACTTTGTCTTCAAGGCCTGATAATCTATATTTAAAGGGTTCTAATGTTTTTGATGATGTTTCAAAGAGTTTCAACTTGATTTATCCAGTCTTTCATTTATAGGATTTTCAATTAGTTTGTTTCCAGAATCTATATCTCTTTGATGAATTGTTCTTTCACTTCCTAGATGTTCTTAGTTTATTATATCTTCTTTTAGTTCATTGAACATTTTAATGAAAAACTTTCTTCATTATTTTTCTGTCATTTTGTATACTGTGATGTTCAAAGGGTCACATGCAATGTGAGCTATTTGAGGTAGCTTTTTCCCTTGATTTTTCTCATCGTTAGTGCTTCTACTCATATCCTGAAATGATTTTTTTTCCTATTTATATTAGGGAATATTTAGATATTTAGGAAGCAAATTTCTCTTTACTGTTTGTGCCAGGTTGGGCAAATGTCTTGACATAAGTATTTTTACTCAATTTGAAGTCATTATAATGTCCAATCTGTAAACTCCATTGAGAGGAGATACTGGACCCCGTATTTACAGCCACTTTGGAACAAGGTCTTATACTAATAAATCTTGAAAAATATTAATTAGTAGAGCTGGGGATTACAGGTCACTGGTAGAGAGCTTGCCTAACATGATTGAAGTCATGAGTTCAATCCCTCATACTACAAATCTAAATGAATTGATGAATGAATAAATAAAAATTTAAAAAGTTTATCAATAATGATCTTCAGCAGTCCACTACAAAATTGTTTGTGGTCAAGTTATTAAAGTAGGATGTCTTCTTCCTGGTTTTTCAATTTTTGTTCCATTTGTTTATTCTTGGCTCTAACCCCAAATGGTCAAACTTATTAGGGGAGTCCATATGTAGAATTTTACTGGAGATTTTCACTCCTTTCTTTTCTGGACAGCACTGATGCCTCCTCTTTCTGGGAAACTCAGATCATGTGCTGCATGGAGGAGAGTAGAATGTGTCAGATTTCCAGCCCTTCCTAGACATGGAAGAGATGACTCAGGAGTCACCAGATTTGGCATGATTTCAACTGATCTAGTTACTCACCCTCTACTCCCCAGTGTCAGTCAGCCTGTTAATCTCAGAGATCAGAATGCCTGTTTTAAGTGCAATAGTTGTTCACTCTTCTCAGCTTTGAGGATTCAATTTGCTGATACTCAATTGCTTGTTTGATTCACTTAGGGAGCTGCTATGATAGAGTATCTTCCTCTGAAATACCTTATTCCATTACCCAAAGAGATATACTAGATGAATGGAAAAAGATGTTAAAGATATAGCTCATTAAAAGTAAGGAAATTGCAGGAATGTTCAAATATTCAAAAGGTGAGAGAAGAGAAAGTGGAAGCAAGGTTGTAGGTGAAGGCCCTAAAAAAGGAGGTACAGAAGTAGAAGAGAAAAAAAAAAACAATTTTTTGATATTAGATGGAGAGCTGAGAAGAGTAAGTGTAATAAAATAAGCAAGCAGCAGAGGAAAACAACATCAGTATCCCCAGGGTCAAGCAACAAAAGTAAAAAACTTAAAAATAATAAAATAAAATCAATGAAAGAGAAAAAAGAAACTGCCAAAAGCAACAACAAAAACAAACAAACAAGCAAAAAGATCACTACCTCTTAGAAAAGGGGAAATATAAAGTAAAAGTTTAACTAAAGGAAATTAAATCATAAAAATATTAAAAAATTTAAAAATCCCCTATGTGTATAGGTATATACATGAATCAAGTAACAAATATAGGCAGACCAACAACTGAAAAATATTGATAACAAAAAGAAAAATTTAAAAAGTATTCTTAATAAAAATATGGAAAAATAACAGAATGAATCAAACATCATTACCCTATGTAAAAGTATGAATATGCAAATGGTATGCTGTTACTCCACCTACAAACAAAAACAACATGTATCCCATTTGTTTACAATAAAAATTAAAAAAAAATACTTAACTTTTCCACTGAAGTAGCTGAAGTTGAGTATTTACATCACATCCCAGACTTTCCTATTTTGCCTTTACCTCTTGGGCTAAACACCTCTTACAGGAAGTCAAGTTATTTTAAAAATGTATACTCCAACAAAATAGAAAATCTCAAAGACATCAACAGGTTTCTAGAGACATATGAATTACCTAAACTGAACGAGGAGGACATACACAATTTAAAAAAATAAATTTCAAGTAATGAAATTGAAGAATTCATCAAAAGCCTACCAACAAAGAAAAGTCCGGGACCAGATGGGTTCTCAGCCAAGTTCTACAAAACCTTTAAAGAAGAGCTCATTCCAATACTCATCAAACTATTCCATGACACAGAAGAGGAGGGAACCCTCCCAGTCTCATTCTATGAAGCCAATATCACCCTGATACCTAAACCAGACAGAGACACATCAAGGAAAGAAAATTTCAGACCAATATCCTTAATGAACATTGATGCAAAAATTCTTAACAAAATCTTAGCAAATCGCATGCAAAAATATATTAAAAAGATAGTGCACCACGATCAAGTGGGTTTTATCCCAGGGATGCAGGGTTGGTTCAACATTTGGAAATCAATAAATGTCACTCACCATATCAACACACTTAAAGTCAAGAATCATATGATTATTTCAATAGATGCAGAAAAAGCCTTTGATAAAATACAGCATCCCCTCATCCTCAAAACACTAGAAAAAATAGGGATAGTGGGAACATTCCTTAACATTTTAAAGGCCATCGATGCTAAGCCCAAGGCAAATATAATTCTAAATGGTGAAAAACTGAAAGCGTTCCCCCAAAAAACTGGAGCAAGGCAGGGATGCCCTCTTTCACCAGTTCTATTCAACATCGTCCTCAAAACTCTAGTCAGAGCAATTAGACAGACCAAAGAAATTAAAGGGATATGAATTGGAAAAGAAGAACTCAAACTATCCCTATATGCTGATGACATGATTATATATTTAGAGGAACCAGAAAATTCCACCAGAAAACTTTTAGAACTCATAAGTGAATTCAGTAAAGTAGCAGGTTACAAGATCGATGCTCATGAATCCAATTCATTTTTATACATAAGTGATGAATCTTCAGAAAGAGAAATTAGGAAAACTACCCCATTCACAATAGCCTCGAAAAAAATAAAATACTTGGGAGTCAATCTCACAAAAGAGATGAAAGACCTCGACAAAGAGAACTACAGAACACTAAAGAAAGAAATTAAAGAAAACGTTAGAAGATGGAAGATCTCCCATGTTCTTGGAGTGGCAAAATTAATATTGTCAAAATGGCCATACTACCAAAAGTGCTATACAGATTCAGTTCAATTCCAATTAAAATTCCAATGATGTACCTTACAGAAATAGAGGAAGCAATCATGAAATTCATCTGGAAGAACAAGAAACCCAGAATACCTAAAGCAGTCCTTAGCAGGAAGAGTGAAGCAGGAGGTATCGCAATAGGAACAAAAACGGCATGGTATTGGTACCAAAATAGACAGGTAGATCAATGGTACAGAATAGAGGACACGGACACAAACCCAAATAAATACAATTTTCTCATACTAGACAAAGGTGCCAAAAATATGCAATGGAGAAAAGATAGCCTCTTCAACAAATGGTGCTGGAAAAGCTGGAAATCCATACGCAACAGAATGAAATTAAACCCCTATCTCTCACCCTGTACAAAAATCATCTCAAAATGGATCAAGGACCTCGGAATCAGATCAGAGACCCTGCTTCTTATAGAAGAAAAAGTAAGTCCAAATCTTCAACTTGTTGGCTTAGGATCAGACTTCCTTAACAGGACTCCCATAGCACAAGAAATAAAAGCAAGAAGCAACAACTGGGATAGATTCAAACTAAAAAGCTTTCTCTCAGCAAAGGAAACTCTCAGTAATGTGCAGAGAGAGCCTACAGAGTGGGAGAATATCTTTGCCACTCATACTTCAGATAGAGCGCTAATTTCCAGATTCTATAAAGAACTCAACAAACTCTACACCAAGAATACAAATAATCCAATCAACAAATGGGCTAAGGAAATGAACAGACACTTCACAGAAGAAGATGTACAAGCAATCAACAGATATATGAAAAAATGTTCAACATCTCTAGTAATAAGAGAAATGCAAATCAAAACTACACTAAGATTCCATCTCACCCCAATTAGAATGGCGATTATCAAGAACACAAGCAACAATAGGTGTTGACGAGGATGTGGGGAAAAAGGTACATTCATACATTGCTGGTGGGGTTGCAAATTAGTGCAGCCACTCTGGAAAGCAGTATGGAGATTCCTCAGAAAACTTGGAATAGAACCATCATTTGACCCAGCTATCCCACTCCTTGGCCTATACCCAAAGGACTTAAAATCAGCATACTACAGTGATACAGTCACATCAATGTTCATAGCTGCTCAATTCACAATAACCAGATTGTGGAACCAACGTAGATGTCCTTCAATTGATGAATGGATAAAGAAACTGTGGCATATATATACAATGGAATATTAGTCCACCATAAAGAATGATAAAATTATGGCTTTTGCAGGCAAATGGATGAAATTGGAGAATATCATGCTATGTGAGATAAGCCAATCTCAAAAAACTAAAGGATGAATGATCTCGCTGATAAGCGGATGAGGACATATAATGGGAGGTGGGAGGGGTTAGCATTAGGGTTAGGGTTAGGTTTAGGGTTAGGGTTAAGGTGGGTGGTAAGAATGGAGGAAGGAAGGATTGTACAGAGGGAAAAGAGAGGTGGGGGGGAAGGAAAAATATAACAGAATGAATCAAACAACATTACCCTATGTAAATTTATGATTACACAAATGGTGTGCCTGACTCCATGTACAAATGGAGAAACAACATGTATCCCATTTGTTTACAATAAAAAAAAAATACCAGATCTTCAACTATACTACAAAGCAATAGTAACAAAACGGCATGGTATTGGCACCAAAATAGACAGGTAGATCAATGGTATAGAATAGAGGACACGGACACAAACCCAAATAAATACAATTTTCTCATACTAGACCAAGGTGCCAAAAATATGCAATGGAGAAAAGATAGCCTCTTCAACAAACGGTGCTGGGAAAACTGGAAATCCATATGCAATAGAATGAAATTAAACCCCTATCTCTCACCCTGCACAAAAATCAACTCAAAATGGATCATGGACCTTGAAATCAGACCAGAGACCCTGCATCTTATAGAAGAAAATGTAGGTCCAAATCTTCAACATGTTGGCTTAGGATCAGACTTCCTTAACAGGACTCCCATAACACAAGAAATAAAAGCAAGAATCAACAACTGGGATAGATTCAAACTAAAAAGCTTTCTCTCAGCAAAGGAAACTATCAGCAATGCAAAGAGAGAGCCTACAGAGTGGGAGAAAATCTTTGCCACACATAGTTCATATAGAGCACTAATTTCCAGAATACATAAAGAACTCAAAAATTCTATACCAAGAATAAAAATAACCAAATCAACAAATGGGCTAAGGAAATGAACAGACACTTCACAGAAGATCTACAAGCAATCAGCAGGTATATGAAAAAAATGTTCAACATCTTTAGTAATAAGAGAAATGCAAATCAAAACCACCCTAAGATTCCATCTCACCCTAATTAGAATGGCGATTATCAAGAACACAAGCAACAATAGGTGTTGGTGAGGATGTGGGGAAAAAGGTACATTCATACATTGCTGGTGGGGGCGCAAATTAGTGCAGCCACTCTGGAAAGTAGTGTGTAGATTCCTTAGAAAATTTGGAATGGAAACAACTTTTGACCCAGCTATCCCACTCCTTCGCCTATACCCAAAGGACTTAAAATCAGCATACTACAGAGATAGAGCCACATCAATGTTCATAGCTGCTCAATTCACAGTAGCCAGATTGTGGAACCAACCTAGATGTCTTTCAATTGATGAATGGATAAAAAACTGTGGTATATATATATATACAATGGAATATTACTCAGCCATAAAAATTAATAAAATACAGGCTGGGGGGGATAGCTCAGTGGGCAGAGTGCTTGCCTCACAAGCACAAGGCCCTGGGTTCAATCCCCAGTACTGCAAAAAATAAAAATAAATAAATAAATAAAAATAATATTATGGCATTTGCAGGGAAGTGGATGAAATTGGAGAATATCTTGCTAAGTGAGATAAGCCAATCTCAAAAAACCAAAGGACATAAGATCTTGCTAATAAGTGGATGATGACATATAATAGAGGGTGGGAGGGGGTCAAGAGAGGAAGGAGGGACTGTATAGAAGGAAAGGAGGGGTGGCAGAGGTGGGGGAAAGGAAAAAATAACAGAATATATCAAAAACTATTACCCTAGGTAAATGTATAATTACACAAATGGTATGCCTCTACTTCATGTACAAATAGAGAAACAAGATGTTTCCCATTTGTTTATAATAAATTAAAAAAAGAAAATATGGTGCATATACCATATATATTATTCATCCAAAAAGAATGAAACTGGAGAATATTATGTTATGTGAGATAAGTTAAACACAGAAGGACAAATAAAATATGTTTTCTCTCATATGTTGAAGGTATAAAAAGTCAAGTTGAATATAGAATAGTGATTGATTAAGATTGGGAAGAGTGTAGGATATAGAGGAGATTGGATTTAATCAATCAGTGCTTGTGTTATGTACATAGAAAAATATCACACTGAACTGCATCAATATGTATAATATATATGGAACAATAAAAAATTAAAATAAATGTGGACAAACTATATGTATACATACTTCTTCAAAAGTTGAAATGTAAATGGCCAAAAAATTTGTGAAAAATTTTCAACATCACTTGTCACTAGGGAAGTGCAAGTCAAAACCAACATGAGATATTATCTCACTCAAATTAGAATGGTTATTATCAAAAATACAAATATACAATATAAAATAAAAATACAATATAAAGATATCAAATGCTGCTCAGGATGTGGATCAAAGGAAACTCTGATACACCTTTGCTAGCAATGTAAATTAGTATATCATCTATAGAGAAATTTTTCTACTATTTACTTAAATAATATTTTAGAAATAATACATCTTTTCTGGAGTATATTCTGTACCTGTTTTATATAACTACCATCACCATTATTGAAAGTAATCTTCAAAATCCATAGTAATAATGCAAATGCTCTCACCTCATGATCAACTTTAAATACATGAGCAAAGTTTTACAATAAATATATTTGTGTCACGTTTTTCTTTAAATCATTTTGTACCACATAAATGTCTGTGTAATTTATTTTCAATTAATAATTGACTCACATTTTTCCTTCCTTCTATTATCACTTTTACCCCACAAAAAGTAACCTTAATGAATATTAGACTAAGACCAGTGTGGTGGTGCATACCTCTAACCCCAGCAACTTGGGAGGCTGAAGCAGGATGATTGCAAGTTCTAGACCAGTATCAACAACTTAATGAGACACTCAGCAACTTATGGAGACCCTCTCTCAAAATTTAAAAAAAATAAATAAAAATTAGTGGGGATGTAGTTCAATGGTAAAGTATCCCTGGGTTCAACCCCCACCAAAATAATAATAGTATTAATAATAATAATGATAAGGAGGATGAAGAGGAGAAGGAGGAGGAGGAGGAAAACAAAAGACTAAAGGATGATAGTACAGAACTAAGTAGTAAACCGCAACTCCTCCACAGCATAGGAAGAAGGCGGTGAAGAAACAGCTGACCAGAGAGATTGGTGACAGAATAAATATTCTATGACTCCATACGACAGTCTGAGAATTGGAGAGACTTGAGGTTTGATTACTGGAGCAGAACATAAAGACAGAGTTCCTTAACCCTGAACTTGAATCAGGGTGTGGGTGGGGCAACAGAGAGAGGAAAAAGAAAGGGAAAACACATAGCCTCACTCCCTGAACAATAGCCAGAAAGAAAAGCAGAAGAAATTAAAACACGACAGGAGCAGCAGGGTTATTGAAGGAGATCAAGCAATTTAACTCGATTTTTGGGAAGAAAGCCTTGTTGAGCCCAGCAGCCATTCTGTGAAGTCCACAGTTAGCCAGCATCTCTAGAAGAAATTACATCAACACATCATATCCCCACCTTCAGATAGAAACAAATAAAACCAGAGGGAATACCCATGCAATGCAATGTCTTAATCATCCATCTAGAAGGAACTTTTAGAGGGACAGCTCCTAGCCAAAAGTTGCTGAACCATGCCCCACCCCCCGAATGAGAGTGGTGTGAAGCAGATGGAAGTACAGGCCACTCTTTGGAAATGCTAAACTACTCATCACTCCATGTAACCTCCACAGAAACTCTGGCAGAAATGAGAGCAGACATGTGATTCACCAATAAAGAAAGTGAGAGCTCAAGCTAGACAGTTCTTTTAGTACTGGACAGGGTGGGGAAAGCTCAGATAATTTGTGGCCACAGGTGGTGGGAGTTTAGAAACTGGCAGCATTACTGTCTGTCCAAATCAGCAGAAGGGAGTTTCACCCACAGTTCAAAATTTCAGGTAGTAGGAGCTCAGACCCAGGCAAACCGACTTTGTCTTTTTTATGGTAATGTGGTCAGATGGACAGTGCCCTGACAATCTGCTTTGGTTCGGGGGTGGGGGGGGAGTGTCTGCACCACAGACTGTCCAATAAAAAACCACAACCATGAGTACTGAGCTTGCAGACAGCTAACAAGCTCTCTGCCAATTTGAAAAGGGCCATGTGGAGGGGAGTGGATCAATTGATACCTCCTGCAGTCAGAGAAACAGTTCTGAGCCCTGCATCCTGTGCTCCTTCACAAAATGGGAAAAGTCAGCAGACATAGCACAGCATCCGAGAACCAATCAGGTCCAGGCCTCTGAGCCGACAAATGGAAACATAGAAGTGGCTGGTGGGAGGTCTATAGCAATCAGGGGAATGCTTCCTGTGCTCTAGAACCTCTGGGGGTACTCTGAGTTGAAGACTCCTCAAACCTGATGAAATTCAAACCAGTAAGACTCAATAAGAATTTTTTCCATCTCAGCCTGGTATAGTAAAAATAGCTCTAACATAAAATTTGATTTTGAATATTTTTTTCATTTTGATTTGATAGTTGTTATTCTAATATTTGATATTATACCCTCAACCCATTTGATTATATTTCTTCTGATGTTTAAATGCATTAACTGGAATCGTTTTATATTTGTTTCTTAGCTCAAGGATGCTCTTGCTTCTCCTACCCCTCTTTTACCTTGTACATTACTTGCTATGGTCTCAAATCCCACATCCATTTTTTCTTCTTTTTAACTTGATGAGTATCTTTCTTTTCTATCATTTCCTTTATTTCCTTCTTTTTTGTTTAGTTTTATCTTATCTGAATTTTCACTTCTCCCCATATCAGCCCTTATATAATATTTTACCTATTTTACTACCCTAAATAACTAAGTTTTAACATATTCCAGAACATTACTACAAGTCTATGCCCAGATTATGGGAATTGTGTAGAACTCTATCAACAAATTTTTGTTTTTTCCTAAGGTTGATTAGTACATCATGTCTTTGCTGTGAAGTGATGTAGTAAACAGTGTTTAGTCTCTTCTCATAATGTTTTGCCTATACTGGAAACAGGAGAGGACACAAATTCAGTGAAAATATCAATACATGGATATTCAGCAGTCTGGGGCTCTTAAGAGAAAGAACATAACTAAATATTCCCTACCATGGAAGCAGACGATAATGATCCCATGAGATGAGTAGACATACAAGCAACATGGAAAAAAAGCAAGACATACAAGGAGTATAAAAAAAAATCACCCATACAGTCCACAACACTTCAACAATTGATGTGATTGACATCATAGTGGAAGAAATGTTGAAGAAAAAAATTAAGAAAATTAGTAGTTAAAATGTTCAACAAGCTAAATAAGAGGTGAAGAATAACTTAGAGAAAATATGCATGACATGAAAGATCATTTTAATAAAGAAATGGAGATTATAAAAAGCAACCAACAGAAACTCTGAAATGAACTACTCAATAAGTCAAATTAAAAATCCAATGGGAAGCATCACCAATAGATTAGATCACTTTGAAGGTACATTTGAGGCCTTGAAGTCAAAGTATATAATCTTGAAAATAAAATTGACGATAAAGAAAATATGTTAAGGGATCATAACGAGAATATTCAAGGAATCTGGGTCAACATTAAGAGATAAGATTTAAGAATTATTGGGTAGAATAAAGCTCCAAAATACAAACTAAAGGAATGCATAATCTTTTTAATGAAGTAGTAGCCTAAAAATGTCCAAATCTTAGGAATGAGATGGAAATCCAAATAGAAGAAACATAGAAGGGAGCTGGGGTTGTTGCTCAGTGGTAGAGCAGAGCACATGCCTCACATGTGTGAAGCATTGGGTTATATCCTCAGCACCACATTAAAAAAATAAATAAAATAAAGGTATTGTGTCTGTCTACAACTAAAAGAAAAATTTAAAGAAAAAAACATACAGGACCCCAAATATACAAGATTAAAAAACGATCTTCTCCAAGAAACATTACAAAAGAGTCTAATATTTAAAATAAGGATAGAAAAGCTTCCAGAGAAAAATGGCAGCCCATATTTTGAGGTAAACCAATTAAGGTTTTGACTGAATTTTCAAATCATCCCCTTAATGCCTGGAGGGCTAGGAATAATATATAACAAGCCTGGAAAGAATTTGGATGCCAACCAAGATTTCAATATGCAGCACAACTATCATTCAGAATTGTAAATGAAAAAAGAAAAACACTTCCCATAATAAGGAAAAAGTAAATGAATTAATAACCACTAAGTCTGCAATACAAAATATACTCAGTAAAATATTTCATGAAGAAGAAATGAAAAATAAAGGCAAATCCCAGCATAAGAATGAATTGCACTTGAAGACTAGTTAATTAAAGGAGAATCAAACCTGAGTTAAACATCAGAAAGAAATTGAAATGCAAAAAAAAATAAAAATTATCTCTCTATAATAATATTGGATGTAAATGATCTAAACTCCTGAAATGAAAGACAAAGATTGACAGATTGGATCACAAAAGCAAGATGCAAGCATATGTTGTTTATATGAAACTCACCTTATAATTAAAGACATCCAAAGACTTAAGATGAAAGAATGGGAAAATATACATCATGCAAATGAAACTGAAAGCAAGCAAGGGTAACTACTCTCATATATGTCAAAATAGACTTGAAATCAAACTTAATCTTAAGGAAAAAGAAGGTCACTTTACATTGGTTAATGGAATCATTCAATAAGATGTAATGATTGTAAATATTTATGCCCCTAAAGTGAGAGTACCTATGTATATAAAACAAACTCCACTAAATAAAAATAATCAAAAATACCCCAATAAAATAATACTGGGAAATTTCAATACTGCTTTCTCACTATTAGATAGGTCATGCAGTCATAATCTATGTAAAGACCCTTCATAACTGAAAAGATAGTATTAATCAAATGGACCTAACAGACATCTGTAGACTATTTCACCAAAGTAAAACTTACTTTACTTTCTCCTCAGCTGCACATGGAACTTTCTCTAAAATAGA